>NW_028270170.1:12842627-12996611 GCF_037043375.1 Chiloscyllium plagiosum | reverse complement strand
GGACTTGATGCAAGATCGGAAGCCATGGTTTCGAATGAGAGTATTAACAGCGGCTAATAACGAACAGAAAAACGGTATTATTTTCTCTGTTTGTATATATCTGAGTGTTTTTAGTCGAACAATTGTGAAGACAACTCTCCACAGCTCCAATCGCCCTCAGACTAACGCTCGCTGCTCGCGCCTGATCCCTCAAATGAAATACAAATCCCACCAATCGCGTTGCAGCCCGCCAATGGGTCGGCCAATCCAAATGCCGCAGGTCAGTATATTTAAATTTGATTGGGTGTCTCTTGGAAGGAAGTGGCGTCACTGTGTCGCAGTGCTGTATGGGGGTTGTAGTTTGTTCCCGACGTCACCATGTTTGTTAACAGAACATCAAGCTCTGGAGTAGGTACTGGGCTGGAAATATTAACTGTGTTTCTCTCTCGTTAGATGCTGCCAGATCTGTTGAGGCCCTTCAGTAGCTTGTTTCTGTTTCAGATTTTACTATCTTCAGTAATATACGTTCTAAAGGGTCACTGGACTCGAAATGTTAACTCTCTCCAGATGCTGCCAGTCCTGTTGAGTTTCTCCAGCAATTTCAGTTCTTTCTTTGGCCTCAAGAAAGGCCAAAACCTTTCTTGGACAAAATGACAAAAAACAAAGGACAAAAAACTGAACTGGTTGTTTTGAAGGGTCACTGGACGTGAAACATTGAGTCTGTTAACTTTCCACAGATGCTGCCAGACCTCCTGCGTTTTCTCCAGCACTTTGTGCTTTAGTTTGTCATCTCTCAGATTCAGGTTTTGGTGTGTTTCACACCTTCATCATCTGCATTTCTTTTAAAAAACTTCAGATGCTGGAGATCTGACTCACACTGAAACAGATATTGCTGGAGAAACTCCGCAGGTCAGGTAGCATCTGAGCAGACAGAACAGAGTCCTAGAGCTGTACAGCACGGAAATAGACTCTTTGGTTCAACTGACCAAATATTATAAGTTAATCCAGTCCTATCTGCTAGTACTTGGCCCATATCTCTAACCCCTTCCTATTAATATACCCATCTAGATACAATTATAACATTTAAAAAGTATCAGCCTCCACCACTTTCCCTGGCAGATCAACTTGTACATGCACCATCACCTGCGTGAAAAAAGTTGCCCTTTAAGTCCCTTTTAAATCTTTCTCCTCTCACCTTAAATCTATGCCCTCTAGTTTTGGCCTCCCCACCGGTGAGAAATGAAGCTCATTCACTTCAATAATTTCAGTCCGAGACAAGATCTAAATCAGTAGTGTTGTTTATTACGCTCTTGCAAGAGGGATGTTGTGTCCACTGTCCACAAGGCAGGGACACACACACACACTGAATTCAACAAGTACACAATATTTATGTAATTTATGTAAATGCGAGGTGCTGCATTTTGGGAAAGCAAATCTTAGCAGGACTTATACACTTAATGGTAAGGTCCTAGGGAGTGTTGCTGAACAAAGAGACCTTGGACTGCAGGTTCATAGCTCATTGAAAGTGGAGTCACAGGTAGATAGGATAGTGAAGGCGTTTGGTATGCTTTCCTTTATTGGTCAGAGTACTGAGTACAGGAGTTGGGAGGTCATGTTGCGGCTGTACAGGACATTGCTTAGGCCAGTGTTGGAATATTGCGTGCAATTCTGGTCTCCTTCCTATCGGAAAGATGTTGTGAAACTTGAAAGGGTTCAGAAAAGATTTACAAGGTTGTTGCCTGGGTTGGAGGATTTGAGCTATAGAGAGAGGCTGAACAGGCTGGGGCTGTTTTCCCTGGAGTGTCGGAGGCTGAGGGGTGACCTTTTAAAGGTTTACAAAATTGAGGGGCATGGATAGGATAAATAGACAGTCTTTTCCCTGGGGTGCGGGAGTCCAGAACTAGAGGGCGTAGGTTTAGGGTGAGAAGGGAAAGATATAAAAGAGACCTAAGGGGCAACTTTTACATGCAGAGGGTGGTACATGTATGGAATGAGCTGCCAGAGGATGTAGTGGAGGCTGGTACAATTGCAACATTTAAGAGGCATTTGTATGGATATATGAATAGGAAGGGTTTGGAGGGATATGGGCCGGGTGCTGGCAGGTGGGACAAGATTGAGTTGGGTTATCTGGACGGGTTGGACCGAAGGGTTTGTTTCCATGCTGTACATCTCTATGACTCTATGTCAATGTTTGGTTTCACACTGAAAGAAAATGCAAGACAGAACTATTGTGAATGTCTAAGTCCTAAATGTAAAGCACAAACAGAGGAAGACAGAAATGCTTTGATCATGCAAGTAAGCATGAAATAGTGCTAAGAAACTAAGCAAACAGCTCTGAGGTGTACCCTGTTCTGGTGCATGAGATGGCTACCTGTCTCTGCAGCAAAGTGACCTGGCAGCACTGTGACAATATAAGGTGTTGCTGTGCTCCAAGGAGCAACATTGAGGTGGCCAATTATACTCTAAGTGATTCAGAGATCTGCCATGATGATGCAGAAAGGCTGTTGAGTTCTTTTACCAGCCTCTATGGATGACAGTTACTTCATTTTTTCCTCAATATGAGAATTTGTTTTTGATCTTGGCATATTTTCATAACAGACCTCCCATTAGCCCATTATTTCAGTTTCATATCTCATTTCAGGATTTAAGTGTTGAACACTTGTATAGGGAACATGTCTTTTAACCTTGCTTTTTGAAGATATGTGGACTGAAATGAGACTGAGCTGTTTTAAAACCGATGTTGGAAAGAGTGGCTGCTGTTTCAAAAAGTAGGTAACCTGACATTCATGACAAACAAGTAGACGATGGGGAGATAATGACGTTATCGTTGGTGAAATAACTTCACAAAGGCTGTTATCCCATCACCAAGTCAACCTTTATTTACGTTTGGAGAGTCCTTGACACTGATCCAGCTCCCTCAAAACCAGCTGTCAGTGTGAGCAGAATCTCTGACACTCCTATTCAGAGTCATTGAGAAATACAGCACGGAAACAGACCCTTCAGTCCAACTTGTCCATGCTGACCAGATATCCCAACATAACCTAGTCCCATTTGCCAGCACCCGACCCATATCTCTCTAAACCCTTCCTATTCATATACCATCAAAATGCCTTTTAAATGTTGCAATTGTACTAGCTTCCACCACTTTCTCTGACAGTTCATTCCATAAAAGCTCCATCCTGTGAGTGAAAAAGTTTCCCCATAAGTCTCTTTTATATCTTTCCCTTTCACCCTAAACCTATGCCCTCTAGTTCTGGACTCCCCAACCCCAGGGAAAAGACCTTGTCTTTTCCCCTATCCATGCCCCTCACAATTTTACAAACCTCTATATGGCCACCCTTCAGCCTCCAACACTCCAGGGAAAACAGCCCCAGCCGACTCAACCTCTCCCTATAGATCAAATCCTTCAACCCTGGCAGCATCCTTGTCAATCTTTTCTGAACCCTTTCAGGTTTCACAACATCCTTCCGATAGGAAGGAGACCAGAATTGCATGCAATATTCCAACAGTGGCCTAACCCATATCCTGCACAGCCACAACATGACCTCCCAACGCCTGTACTCAAGACTCTGACCAATAAAGGAAAGTATACCAAACACCTTCTTCACTATACTATCTACCTATGACCCTACTTTCAAGGAGCTATGAACCTGCACTTCAAGATCTCTTTGTTCAGCAACACTCCCTAGGACTTTACCATTAAGTGTGTAAGTCCTGCTAAGATTTGCTTTCCCAAAATGCAGCATCTCACATTTATCTAAATTAAACTCCATCTGCCAATCCTCAGTCCATTGGCCCATTTGATTAAGGTCCTGCTGTAATCTGAGGTAACCTTCTTCACTGTCCACTGCACCTCCAATTTTGGTGTCCTCTGCAAACTTATAATTATATCTCTTATGCTCGCATCCAAATCATTTATATAAATAATGAAAAGTAGTGGACCCAGCACCGATCCTTGTGGTACTCCACTCCTCACAGGCCTCCAATCTGAAAAAAAACCCTCCACCACCATCTCTGTCTTCTATCTTCAAGCCAGTTCTGTATCCAAATGGCTAGTTCTTCATGTATTCCGTGAGATCCAACCTTGCCAACCAGTCTCCCATGGGGAACCTTGTTGGAGGCCTTACTGAAGTCCATATAGATCACGTCTACCACTGTGCCCTCATCAACCCTCTTTGTTACTTTTTCAAAAAACTCAATCAAGTTCGTATTTATATATATTTTTTCTTATTTTTTTCTTTTTTCCCATCACTAAATCACCCACTATTTACATGTGTATCGCACTTGACATTGGTCTGGCTTCCTCAGAGCCAGCTGTGAGTGAACAGAACCTCTGATACATCAGTTTATAAATGTTTTTTGACACTGGTCCAGCTTCCTCAGCGTGAGCAGAATCTCTGACACTCCTTTTATTTTTTTCTTCATTTTTCTTTTTTTTACTCGTTTATTTTATTTATTTTTACTTTTTTAAATTTAAGATAGGAATACACCCGAGTGGCCAGTGACAAGCAGTGCCCTTAATCTCCCGGTTTTTTTTAAACCCCCCCACACTATCGCCTAACTGCGATAGTGCTTTTTTCCCCCAGCACCCATGGTGTGTGTGTGCAGGTGTGAGACACAGTGAGAGACACAAGATGTATGAATCTTTATTCAATTTCCACCACCAGGAAGATAGAAAAACACCCGGGTGGCCAGTGACAAACACTGCTCTTCACATCAAAGGGCAGTGCTGTGTGATCAAAACAGTGAAAGGGAGGGCAGGGACTAAATCAAAATAGAGTTGGAGGGAGAAATAATGCACTCTACTCCCTGCGGTGTCCACCTCTCCCTGAACAACTCCAGGGTGTTGGTGGACACCGCGTGCTCCTTCTCCAAGGACACCCGGGCCCTTACGTAACCGCGGAAGAGGGGCAGGCAGTCGGCCCTAACGACCCCCTCCACGGCCCGTTGCCTCGACCTGTTGATGGCCAGTTTGGCCAGGCCCAGGAGCAGACGCACGAGGAGGTCTTCAGACCTGTCCTCCCTCCTCCGTGCCAGGTGCCCGAAGATCAGGAGCGTGGGACTGAAGTGCAGCCAAAAACAGAGAAGGTTTTTAAGAAAATCAAAAAGGGAGTGCAAACGCCCACACCCAATATATACGTGGTCCACGGACTCCCAGCCCAACTGCTTGTTCTGTGGCGCTGTGGAGTCCGTGAACCACCGCAACCTGCGGTTGCAGGGGACTGCTGCATGCAGCACCCTCCAGCCCAGATCCCCGAGAGAAAGGGGGAGGACTCCCGCGTAGAGAGCCCTCCACTGGGGATCCCCACCGCCCGGTGGCAAATGGGCACGCCAAGGCGTGTCCGGACGGTGGATGAGGGAGAAGAGGTGGATGATGTGCAGCAGCAGTCTATACAGGGCCTTTTTCACCTCCTTAAACGAAACAAAATTAAAGTTTCGGAGGTGGCTCAGGCTCCCGCGGGAAGTACGGGACCTTGGGGCCAATGTGAAATTCCGTCCGGGCTGGGGTGAGCGCAGACGGGATCACACCGCACACCTGAGCGTCCTCCAACTGGTGCACTACGTCGGGTCCGAGCACCGCCGTTTTAAGGCGTCGGATGGCGGTGGCCACGTACTGGACGTCTACCTCTGCCCTGCTCGCTATGTCCTGCGGCAGTGTCCAGCCCAGGCCCCCGGCACCCAGCACGTCCCCAACCCTGGTCACCCTCGCCGCTACGGCCCTCCCCTCCGACAGCCACTCGAACCCGCGAGTACGGAGGTGCGGATTCCTGAGCAATGGCTCCCTGATGACAGCCGCTACTCCAGCCGGAGGGTGGGCGCGACGCGATTCGGCCATGTTCCAGACAGTGATCAGGTCCAGGTAAAAGACAGGCAGCGTCTTGAGGGCGACCTCCAAACCGTCACCGTCGCCGAACAGGAGCTGCGTGTTGTAGTTGAGGTTACGCACCTGGCGGAAAAAATACGTCGCCAGGGCGCACCACCTAGGAGGAGGCTCGACGTAAAGGTATCGCCGCAAGGTCTGAAGGCGGAACGTCGCGACCTGGGTGCGGACGCACACCAGCGACTGACCGCCCTCCTCAATAGGGAGACTCAGAACCTGCGCGGCGACCCAGTGCATCTTTTTGTCCCAGAAGAAATCGACCAACGTTCTTTGGATGTCAGCGACAAAGCCAGGAGGAGGAACCAAAGTGACCAGCTGGTACCACAGCATGGCAGCCACCAGCTGGTTTATGACCAGCACTCGACTCCTGTAAGATAGCACTCGGAGCAGTCCTGTCCAGCGGCCTAGGCGAGCCGAGACTTTGGCCTCCAGCTCCTGCCAGTTGGCCGGCCAGGATTCCTCAGCCGGGCTGAGGTAGACCCCCAGGTAGAGGAGATGGGTGGTACTCCAGCTGAACCCCCGTAACTCCTCCGGCAGAGAGTCCACCCGCCATGGGCCGACCAGTAGTCCGGAACATTTGGCCCAGTTGTTCCTGGCGGAAGATGCCGCCGAGTACACGGCCTGGCACTCGCGCATCCTCCCCAGGTCAGCCGGGTCGGTGAAAGTGAGGAGCACGTCGTCGGTGTAGGCCGAGACGACCATCCCCGTGCCTGCGCCGCGCAGAACCAGCCCCGACAACCTCCTCTGCAAGAGGCGCAGGAAAGGCTCCACGCACAGGGAATACAGCTGGCCGGACCGGGGGCAGCCTTGACGCACTCCTCTCCCGAAGCGAAGGGGCGCCGTCAGGGACCTGTTAACTTTAACCAGACACTCTGCGGCAGCATACAAACGTCGGATTCGGGCGACGAACTGCGTCCCGAACCAGAATGCCCGCAGAGTCCCGAGCAGGTACTCGTGATCGACCCTGTCGAACGCCTTCTCCTGGTCAAGAGACAGGAAGGCGCTCGGCAGACCAGCCCGTCGACAGAAATGGATCAGATCCCGGACCAGGTGGACGTGATAGTGTATCCTCCGGCCCGGGACCGTGTAGGACTGGGACGGGTGGATCATGTGGGCCAGCACGGAGGCCAGGCGAGAAGACAACACCCTGGCGAAGATTTTGTAATCCGTGCTGAGGAGGGAGACCGGACGCCAGTTCTTTAAGGAACGAAGGTCCCCCTTCTTTGGCAGCAGGACGATGACCGCCCTGCGCCAAGAAAGGGGCAGCTGTCCGGCATTTAGACACTCCCCCAGGACCTGTGCGTAGTCGCTCCCCAGGACGTCCCAGAACGCCCTGAAGAACTCCACAGTCAGCCCGTCCAGCCCCGGGGTTTTGCCCCTCGAGAGCGCCGGTCAGCTCCTCTAAGGTGACGGGAGCGTCGAGCCTTCTGGCGTCCTCCGGGCTGAGCTGCGGCAGGTCCTCCCACAGAACTCTGCGAGCATCCTCGCTGGACGGATCCGGAGAGAACAGAGCCGTGTAATAGTTTCGGGCGTGGGCCCTGATGCCCTCCGGATGCGAGAAGAGGGACCCGTCGTCGGCCAGCAGCACAAGGAGCTGCTGACGGGTGCCACGCCTTTTTTCCAGCGAGTAGAAGAAGGGGGAGCCGCGGTCCAGGTCCTGGAGGAGCTGGATCCGCGACCTCACGTACGCGCCCCGACGAGCTGCAGGTCCCGGAGCGCGGCCTTCTTCTCTTCGTACGCCCTGCGCAGGGCCGGGTCCGCGTCGGGCTGACCGAGGCGTGACTCCAGGTCGAGCAACTCCCTCTCCAACTCCCCGATCCTGGATTTCCGCCTCTTCGTCGACCCCCTCGCGTACTCCTGACAGTGGACGCAGACGTGAGCCTTACCCACGTCCCACCATAGCCTCAGGGAGGGGAAGCTTCCCCGCTTCCTTCTCCAGCCAGCCCAGAAACGACGAAACGAGTCCCGGAACCGCTCGTCCTCCAGCAGCAGGTTGTTAAAGTGCCAGTACGCGGAGCCGAGCCTGGCGCCGAACGGAAGGAGTTCCGCCCACACCAGGTGATGGTCCGTGCACGACACCTGCCGTGTGGAGGCCTTCGGAAAACAGGAGGCGTACGCCCGCGAAACGTACAGGCGGTCGATTCTGGACGCTCCGACCCCAGGCCTCACGAAGGTGAAGGCGATGGAGTCAGGATGGAGATTCCGCCAGACGTCCACCAGGTCGAAGGACTTGACCAAATCCCCCAACCTCTTCCCCGACGTCCAGCCAGTGCGGGCACCGCCGTGGTCCCTGCCCTCGAGGACGCAGTTAAAATCTCCCCCGAGGACGACGCACTGGTTCTCGTCGATGGAAGAGAGATGAGCGGACACTTCTTCGAAGAAGCTCGCTTGCCTCGGCCCAGCCAGGGGAGCGTAGACGTTCACCAAGTGAAGCACCGCGCCCCCACAGCCGAACCGTCAGGTGAAGCAAACGGTCTGGCACTGGCTCCCTGACCCCCAAGATCTCCGGCTGAAAATGCGGGGCCAACAGGATAGCCACCCCTCCAGATCTGCGGGTGAGGTGACTCATGTAGACCCCACCTCGCCACTCCAGGAGCCAAGTGGCTTCGTCTCCCGGGGTAGTGTGGGTTTCTTGCAGGAAGCACACCGCATACCTCCCGTCCCGAAGGACCGAGAGGGTCTGGAATCTGCGCTGCGACTCCCTGCTGCCGTTGATGTTGAGGCTGGCTATAGTTGTCTCCATGTCAGAAGCTTTGTGCAACCACCACCAGTACAATTAACAAACCTGTATATATATTTACAGGGAGGACGAGGGAGGGGCACTGAAGTCCCTCACCCTCACCAGGAGTGCCCCCAGGAAGTTCCTGACTCGCTTTCGCTCATTAATGTCGAGCCCAGGCGCCTGGCGGGCAGCGTGGGCCGACCAGTAAACTTTTTCAAAAGAGCTCCAGCGGTCGAGTGCCAGTTGGGCTCTATCCCGGCGACCCAGAGTTTCCTCGACAAATTCCCGGAGTTCCTCGAGGGGGATGAGGGGGAGATCGGTGGGGGGCACCTGGGACTCAAACATGTCACTGCAGACAGAGTCCTCGTCGTCCCCGGTGTCCGCCACCGATCCCGAACCCTCCTCCGGGAGGTCGCCCTCGGTCACCGACCCCTCCTCCACCGAGAGGATGGGGGCTGGTCCAGCGCCGCCAGCCGGCCTCAAACCCCTGGCGACCCCACCCCAGGGTCACCGGCGGTACCTTCCTCGGCACACCCCTTCCTGGAACGCCCCGAGTTCGGGTCGTCAGAGGCTCGGGGCCCCGCTCCTCTCCCGACACCGGGACACCTGGCTCCTCGGGGAAAAGGTCATCCCCCAGGAAAAGGTCATCCCCCAGGACCAAGGCCCCCGGAAAAACAGTCTGGGAAGGAGGAATGAGGATAACACCCTCCTCCCCTCCACCGCTCGACGACCCAGCGGAGGGTCCTCCGTCATCACCCGCACCACGGCCCTCGTGGTTCTTAAGGTCCTCCCCAGGGACCGGAGGAGTCGAAGCAGCAGGAGGCACTGCTGTAGCCCCTGGGAGTTTTGTCAAGTCGGGCCACGGTGCGGGACAGTCGAGGGGCACCGTTGGTTCGTCCCCCGGAGAGGGGCAGCACCGCCAGCGCACTGCTGGAGAGTCCCTCCCCTCCAAGGGCCGGTGCCTCTTCCCCAGAGAGGCCGGGGGGGGATTTATGGGCCTTCCCCTCCCCGCCCGCCTCGGTGGTCATGGGGCCCGGGGTCCCTCCCCCCAGCCTTTCCAGGAATACGAATGGCTGGGGGAAGACAGGGGGTGTGATCAGGGTGGGGAGGGCCAGCTGTGTCACTTCCTGCCCCACCCCAGGTTTATCAGGTGAGGGCAGGGGTCCGGTTCCTTCTCCGGGGCCCGGAGACATGGTCGCTGCAGGAGGTGGAGCAGCGGTGGTTCCCCCCAGGTTAGTGCCATGGCGTGGCTAGGTTGGGCAGGGCTCGGGGGCCCCCGGGCCAGGTGTCACGGCGCCAGGGTCGGGTGTTAAAGCCCGAGGGGTTTCTCCATCGGGGAGTGGGTGTGGGGTTAGGGTCAGGTACGGGTTCAGGGGTTTGAGGGTCAGGGTTCCCGCGCTGGGGCGATGCTGGCACGGCCACAGGGCATTGTTGTGCCAGGGCGGGGCAGGTCGTGGACTAGGTTCCGGGGAAGGGGATAGGGTGGTCTCCCCGTGGGCAGACCTGACGCGTCGTGTCTTCTTCCGCGCCTTCTGGCTGGCCGGACGCTCACCCCCCCTCCCTGCCAGAGGCTGGAATGTTGCAAGCCTCCGGTGCCGGGGCCTGTGGTGTTGGCTTCGGGGGAGGGGGAGTGGGTGCGGCGGCACCACCATCAGCCATCGGCGCGGGCTGGGCAGCCTTCTGGGTGGGGCAGCTTTTCCTTATGTGCCCCACCTCGTGGCACAGGTGGCACTGCATGCCGTCCGCCATCCAGAAGGCGCGGTAGGCCACGCCCTCGTGGAGGACTGTAAAATTGCCCTCGGTGACCTCCTCCCGGGCCAGGCAAATAAACACCTGGCGCCGGAAGGAGTAAATGTGTCGGAGGGCAGGGTCCTTCAGACCGAGCAGGAGCGGTTGGACCCCTGACCGGATCTCCCCCAGGGTGGTGAGGTGGGGAAGAAGGAGCTCACTCGAAATGAAGGGCGGGACATTGGAGATCACGACCCTCTGGGCCGTAACCTCCAGAGGGTCGACGGGCAAATGTGTCCCGCCCACAGTGAGCCCCCTCTCCACGGCCAGGTGGACCGCCTGCTCGGTCTTCAGGAAAACGACAGCCTTCCCGTACATCCGGGCCGCAGCGACGATGGCCAGTGGGCCGACCACACTAGCCATGGCCTTGCTGCAGGCCTTGATGGTCATGTTGGGGTGGGGATAGGCCTTGACCCCCAGGCGTTTGGTCAGGTGCCTGAAGGGGGTTGATGTCGCTGCCTGGGTTGGGACAGCCGAGCCCAAGGCAGCGGCTACCCCGACGTAGGTGTGGCTGGGCCCAGCGACCTTCGGGCTCGCCATACTCTGCTGCTGGACGTTGGCAGGCCCCAGGCAGCAGCGGCAGAGGTGAGCCTCCGGCAGCAGCAGTGGTGGTGAGGGTTGTAGGGAGGGGCCAAGGTGAGTCCCAGGCAGCAGTGGAGGAGGCAGGCCTCGGGCGACAACAGCAGTGGAGGCAGGCCTCGGGCGAGTCCTAGGTTGGCCCTCAGTCACGGCAGTGGGGGCAGACCTGTTGGGGAGGGTCCCCAAGGCAAGTCCCAGGTAGCCCCGAAATTGAGTCTTAGGCAGCAGCAGTGGAGGTCCTGGGGAGGGGCCCAAGGCGAGTCCCAGGCAGCGGTGGTGGAGGCAGGCCCCAGACAACACCAGCAGTGGAGGCAGGCCTCTGGCAGGTCCTGGGCAGGCCCTTGGTTGCAGTGGTGGGGGCAGACCTGTTGGGGAGGATCCCCAAGGCAAATCTCAGGCAGCCCCAAAACTGAGTCCCAGGCAGCAGCAGTGGAGGTGGGCCTCTAGTAACAGCAGCAGTGGTGGAGGTCCTGGGAGGGGCCCCAAGGCAAGTCCCAGGCAGCAGCAGTGGAGGTGGGCCTCCAGCAACAGCAGCAGTGGTGGAGGTCCTGGGAGGGGCCCCAAGGCAAGTCCCAGGCAGCAGCAATGAGGTAGGCCCCAAGCAGCAACAGCTGAGGCAAGTCTGGGCGGGGTCCCAGAGACCAGCAGTGGGAGTGCTGGTCTCTTCTTCTTCACCTTCTCCTTCTTCTCCTTCTCCTTCTCCTTCTCTTTCTCTTTCTTCCTTCCTCTCTCTGTAGGGCAGCTGGTCTAGGGATAGTCACCTTCAAGGAGAGTCCTTGCACACACATACACTCAAATTAGGTAAACACCCGAGTGGCCAGTGACAAACACTGCCCTTCACCTCAAAGGGCAGTGCTGTGTGATCAAAACAGTGAAAGGGAGGGTAGGGACTAAATCAAAATAGAATTGGAGGGAGAAATGATGCACTCCACTCCCTGCGGCACCCACCTCTCCCTGAACTCCTCCAGGGTGTTGGTGGACACCCCGTGCTCCTTCTCCAAGGACACCCGGGCTCTACACTCCTGTTTATTTTTTTTTTCACTCCTGTTTATTTTCTCTTTTTTTTTTTAACCCCCACACTACTATACACTCCTGTTTTTTTTACAGGTGAGAAACAGAGATTTGTAGGGTGCTTTCCTTTTGGAAGTCAGGTTCTTCTTTGCTCCTCTGGCCACATACAAACCATAATGTCTTGATTAGAAGCCTATCAAGGCATTGTTGTCAAGCAATTTTCATTTGGAAAGCATGTGTAACATATGCCTTTTGCTCTCACTGTTTCAGAGAAATGCAATATTGTATGTAACTCAACTTCCAACACCTCTACACAGTCACCTTGATTTAAAGCAGTGCATTTTTATTACTACACAGTCCAAAAACAAAGTGAAATAACTCTACAGAGACTGGTATCCCATCACCAAATCACCTTTATTTACACCTGGAGGTTCCTTGACACAATCCAGCTCTGAGTGACAGAATGTCTGATATTCCTATTTTTTTTTAAAAATTTAACCCCCACACTACCACCTAAGTGCGGTAGTGCTTATTTTATCCCCAGCACCCATGGTGTGTGTGCGCAGGTGTGAGACACAGTGAAAGACACAAAGTGCACGAATCTTTATTCAATTTCCACCACCAGGAAGATCGGAAAACACCCGGGTGGCCAGTGACAAGCACTGCCCTTCACATCAAAGGACAGTGCTGTGTGATCAAAACAGTGAAGGGGAGGGTAGGGACTAAATCAAAATAGAATTGGAGGGAGAAATGATGCACTCCTCTCCCTGAACAACTCCAGGGTGTTGGTGGACACCGCGTGCTCCTTCTCCAAGGACACCCGGGCTCTACACTCCTGTTTATTTTTTTTATTTTTCACTCCTGTTTATTTTCTCTTTTTTTTTATTTTAACCCCCACACTACCATACACTCTTGTTTATCCTTTTTTTTAATCAAAGGGCAGTGCAGTGTGATCAAAACAGTGAAGGGGAGCTCTCCTGGTTATATTTTTCTTTTTTCCCCTGTTTATCTTTTTTTGAAGGGGAGCTCTCCTGGTTATTTTTCCGGGGATACCATTTTATTTTTTTATTTTTTTAAAAAATCCGGTTTATATATATTTTTTCTTTTTTTCTCTTTTTTTTCTTCTTTTTTTAATCTTTTTTTTTATTTTAACCCCCACACTACCACCAAAGTGCGGTAGTGCTTATTTTATCCCCAGCACCCATGGTGTGTGTGTGCAGGTGTGAGACACAGTGGAAGACACAAGGTGCACGAATCTTTATTCAATTTCCACCACCAGGAAGATAGGAAAACACCCGGGTGGCCAGTGACAAACACTGCCCTTCACATCAAAGGACAGTGCTGTGTGATCAAAACAGTGAAGGGGAGGGTAGGGACTAAATCAAAATAGAATTGGAGGGAGAAATGATGCACTCCACTCCCTGCGGCGCCCACCTTTCCCTGAACAACTCCAGGGTGTTGGTGGACACCGCGTGCTCCTTCTCCAAGGACACCCGGGCTCTACACTCCTGTTTATTTTTTTTTCACTCCTGTTTATTTTCTCTTTTTTTTTATTTTAACCCCCACACTACCATACACTCCTGTTTATATTTTTTTTTTAACATTCCTGTGTATATTTTTTTTTTTCTTTTTTTTCTTTTTTAACCCCCACACTACCGCCTAAGTGCGGTAGTGCTTATTTTATCCCCAGCACCCATGGTGTGTGTGTGCAGGTGTGAGACACAGTGAAAGACACAAAGTGCACCAATCTTTTATTCAATTTCCACCACCAGGAAGATAGGAAAACACCCGGGTGGCCAGTGAC
The DNA here is from genome assembly GCF_037043375.1 of Chiloscyllium plagiosum. Classification (NCBI taxonomy): domain Eukaryota; kingdom Metazoa; phylum Chordata; class Chondrichthyes; order Orectolobiformes; family Hemiscylliidae; genus Chiloscyllium; species Chiloscyllium plagiosum. The sequence goes on along the minus strand of NW_028270170.1, from coordinate 12,982,847 downwards.
AAACACTGCCCTTCGCATCAAAGGGCAGTGCTGTGTGATCAAAACAGTGAAGGGGAGGGTAGGGACTAAATCAAAATAGAATTGGAGGGAGAAATAATGCACTCTACTCCCTGCGGTGTCCACCTTTCCCTGAACAACTCCAGGGTGTTGGTGGACACCGCGTGCTCCTTCTCCAAGGACACCCGGGCTCTACACTCCTGTTTATTTTTTTTTTCACTCCTGTTTATTTTCTCTTTTTTTTTATTTTAACCCCCACACTACCATACACTCCTGTTTATACCTGTCAGCCAGGGTTTTCTAATTGGGGCAGTTAAGCTGGTCCAATCAGGAACTCATATTATATGAGGTCCACCTGGCTGAACATGTTACAAACACTACAGTTAGAGTATAATTCCAGAGACCCAGGCAATGTTTTGAGGACCCAGATTCAAACCCCACTGTGGTAAATGGTGAAGTTTAAAACATCTGGATTGAAGAGTCCACCGATGACAATGATTATTGGAAAAACCCATCTGGTTTACTTTGTCCTTTTGGGAAAGAAACTCCTTACCTGATCTAGCCTACATGTGACTCCAAAACTAGTTGACTCTTATCTGGCCCCTGGGCAATTAGGAATGGGCAGTAAATGCAGAACTAACCAGTGATACCTGGCCCATGAACACTTTTTTTAAAAAAGCACTGTAAACAGTTGTTTGAACAAAGAGTAATTGAAGTTTGAGGTGTAGACAATTTGAAGCTCAGCAAGAGCTGCTTTTGCTGGCAACACCTTAGAATCTTAGAATCCCTACAGTGTGGAAACAGGCCCTTTAGCCCAAAAGGTCCACATTAAACCCCCACCCCCGAAGAGTAACCCACCCAGACCCATTCCCCATCCCTATTATCATCCATTTACCCCTGACTAATGCACCTAACCTACACATCCTTGAACATGATGGGCAATTTAGCGTGGCCAATTCACCTCACCTGCACATCTTTGAATTGTGGGAGGAAACCAGAGCACTCAGAGGAAACTCAGACATGGGGAGAATGTCCACACAGACAGTCACCCGAGGCTGGAATCGAACCTGAGTCCCTGGCACTGTGAGGCAGCAGTGCTAACCATTGAATCACTGTGCTGCCCCTCTAGTCTGACATTCTAGAACAGTACTCAGGGTCTACTTGACTGCCAAAAGTGTTGTCTTCTGGATGAGATGTTAAATTTCTCAGGTTAATGTGGATATCCCACTGTGGGAAAAGGACCTTTAAGTAGAGCCCAACCCTGGGCAAGAAGGGAGGCAGCTGGGCTGAAGACAGCCAGGTGGTGGTCCTCTCCAGTCTCGCTATCATCCTCCAATCTCACTTCTGACCTTTTGTACTGCTCCCACTGGGTCCCAGCCTCTGCCTTGTCTGCTTGACTCTTAATCAGTGGTGCACATGCTGATGATAATGTCTCTGAAAGCACTGATGCTTCCTACAGAAGTCTGACCACCAGCTTAAGAACAACAAGAATTCTGGAGTAGAGGGTAACCCTGCTGAGACATTGAAGTATGAAGCGCTCCTGCTGCAGCTACCTGCCCTTGTCTGCCTTATCTGGAAGGAGGAGAGCATCCCAGGAAAGCTCCAGATGTTGCATTTTCAAAAAAGGCAACAAGTCTGATTGTAGTAAGTACAGGGAAATCTCCCTGCTGTTGACCATTGGAAAAGTCCATCACCAAGGTCCTCTTTGACTGTCTCCTCCATGTGGCTGAGGAGCTCCATGCTTAATTGCAGTGTGGCTTTTGGCCAGAGAGAGGCATAACGGACGTGATTTTCATTGCATGACAGCTGCCAGAAAAATGTGGAGGAAAGATTTTACTCCTGTAGATGACCTGCTTCAACCTTACAAAGACCTATGACACTGTCAATCGGGGAGCATTATGGAACATCCTTCTCCACTTTGGTCACACCATGAACTTTGTTACATGATGACTTGGGAGCTGACAAATGGTTCCACCACCGACCCATTCCCAGTGTCAAGCAGGGATGCATCATTGCCCCAACACTGTTCTTGATCGACCCAGCCACATTGCTTCACCTCACCACTGACCCGCACCCCATTGGAGTGGAGCTAATTTACAGAACCAGGAGGAAATTATTCAATGTTCGTCACCTTCAAAACAATACCCAAGTCACCCAAACAAGTGTAACCGAGCTGCAGTATGCAGATGAAGCTTTTGTATTTGCGATGTTAGAGGATGTACTCCAGACCATCTTCAGCACCCTTATAGAGGCATATGAGAGCATGGGTCTCGCCTTGAACACCCAATGGAGGAAGATCCTCCAACCTGACCTGGCATTGTGGACCGAGCTCCAATTATCAAGATCCATGGGGAGGACTTAAGTACGATGACAACTTCCAATACCTCAGTGTTCTATCGGGCAAGGCAGCTGTTGATTAAGCTATCCTGCACTCCCTCCTGTGTGTAGCACAGCCTTTGGCCACCTGAGGAAAAGGGTATTCGAGAACAACAACATCAACCCAACACCAAGCACAGAGCTGAGCTGGTTCCCATCTTCCTATATGTTTCTGAGACGCAGATTGTCTACAGCAGACACCGCAAGGTGCTGGAGCAGTACCACCAACACTGCCAGTGCAAGATCCTACGAATCTGCTAAGAAGAATGATGCACCGAGCACCCTTGATTGGTTGCGATGGGCTGGACAAGTCATCTGCATGACTGATTCAAGATCCCTCAAGTAGGTTCTCTACTCCCAGCTCTGAAACAGCTGGCAAGCCCCAAGTGGACAGAAAAAATGCTTCAGTGATACCCTTAAGATCATAAGACGCAGAATTTATAGCAGAAGATTACAGTTTCATACAGTGATGTATTGAACAAACCTGGATTGTTCATTATATCACTGTACGACACTGTAATCTTTTGCCATAAATTCTGTCTTATGATCTTATAGTCCACAGCCACCTGATGAAGGAGCAGTGCTCTGAAAGCTAGTGCTTCCAAATAAACCTGTTGGACTATAACTAGGCGTTGTGTGATTTTTAATGATGGTGATGGTATCCTACAGCCTGTCCTGTCATGGGCAGGTGATGCCACTAGCCGTGTCTGTGCAATGATCATGTTGCATTTTGTACAATCTCTTAATTTAAAGACAAAATGAGTGTGTAATATCCCAGGGAATACTGATGTCTCAACCACAACAGATTATCTGAATGTTATTGCACTGCAGTTTGTGGGACCTTGCTGTGCATAAATTGTATATTTTGTTTCCTACACTGCAACAGAAACTATCCTGCAAAATTACTTTATTAGTTGTAATGTTCTTTGATTGTGAAGTGCAAATTTTACTTCCAGTACTGTATATGTACACTAGATGGTGTAGGTTGCTTGTGAATCACAACTTAAATCTGATAAGGACAATTTTTATCTCACAATAATTTCAGAATCCAAAACTGTTGATTTACTGATGAGTTCTGATCAATCTAGCTGTCAGGCAGACCTCAGTCCTGTCAATTCAAGATCAATGGGGACAGTACAACTGCTAAGTTACATTCATATTGTTGGGCAATGAATACTGATGAAAATGGTCTAAAAACAATGTAACTTTTTAAAATTTATTCATGGAATGTGGGTGTCACTGGCTAGCCCAGTATTTATTGTTCATTCCTAATTGCCCTGAGGCAGTTCGGAGTCAACCACAATCCTGTGGTCCCATGTAGTCCAGACCATGTAAGGACAGCATTTTCCTTCCTTGAAGGACATTAGTGAACCAGTGGGTTTTTATGACAATTAGCAGTAGTTACATGGTCACTGTTAGAATAGCTTCTTATCCTTATTCTTTCATTTAATTCAAATTTTGCCATGTATGATGGTCGGATTCAAACCCATGCTCCCCAGGACCTTAGTCTGAGGCTTTGAATAACAAGTCCAGTGGAATTACCACAATATTATAGAGTCATAGAGATGTACAGCACGGAAACAGACCCTTCGGTCCCTTGTCCAGGCCGACCAGATATCCCAACCCAATCTAGTCCCACCTGCCAGCACGCAGCCCATATCCCTCCAAACCCTTCCTAATTATATTTCCATCCAAATGCCTTTTAAATGTTGCAATTGTACTAGCCCCCACCACTTCCTCTGGCATCCCATTCCACACAGGCACCACCCTCTGCATGAAAAGTTGCCCCTTAGGTCTCATTTTTATCTTTCCCTTCTCACCGTAAACCTACGCCCTCTAGTTCTGGACTCCCCCACCCCAGGGAAAAGACTTTGTCTATTTACCCTATCCATGCCTCTCACTATTTTATAAACCTCTATATGGCCACCCCTCAGCCTCCGACACTCCAGGGAAAACAGCCTCAGCCTATTCAACCTCTCCCTATAGCTCAAATCCTCCAACCCTGGCAACATCCTTGTAAATCTTTTCTGAACCCTTTCAAGTTTCACAACATCGTTCTGATAGGAAGGAGACCAGAATTGCATGCAATAATCCAATAGTGGTCTAACCAATGTCCTGTACAGTCTCAACATGACCTCCCAACTCCTGTACTCAATACTCTGGCCAATAAAGGGAAGTATACCAAACGCCTTCTTCACTATCATACCTACCTGTGACTCTACTTTCAAGGAGCTATGAGCCTGCACTCCAAGGTCTCTTTGTTCAGCAACACTCCGAGGACCTTACCATTAAGTGTATAAGTCCTGCTAAGATTTGCTTTCCCAAAATGCACCACCTTGCATTTTTTCTAAATTAAACTCCATCTGCCACTTCTCAGCGCATTGGCTCATCTGATCAAGATCCCGTAACCTTCTTCACTGTAAACTACACCTCCAATTTTGGTATCATCTTCAAACTTACTAACTATTCTTCTTAAGCTCACATCCAAATCATTTATATAAATGATGAAACGTAGTGGACTCAGCGCCAATCCTTGTGATAGATGTGATCTATTTGTAACGCGTTCAACAAGGTTCCCCATGGGACACTGGTTAGCAAGGTTAGATCTCATGGAATACAGGGAGAACTAGCCATTTGGACACAGAACTGGCTCAATGGTGGAAGACAGAAGGTGGTGGTGGAGGGTTGTTTTTCAGATTGGAGACCTGTGACCAGTGACGTGCCGCAAGGATTCACCTATCCCAAATGGTACTTTTTGTACTCACGTTTGACATTCTCACATCTATTGTGTGCGGCTTCGCCATTTCTGCTATTAAGCTGTATCTGTTCTGACCACTATGTTAATACAACATCTTTCTGAAAAGCCCACTGTCAAATGAACAGGACAGCAGTTTAAATTACTGTAGTTGTAAGTCCTGATTTCTATCAATCAGTATTCTTATGTGGGTGCCTTTGGTGTCATTTAATATACAATGTTGATTTGTGATAATCAATTATTAAATTGAATTGTTCCTGAGAAGCAGTATGACTTCCCAGTTACAGCTGACCAATCATCCCAACAGGCTGACACCTCCTGGTCTAAATTTTATCACTGACAGCAAAATGAAATGAAGATTGGCAGAGCGACAGATAATTGGCTATGCTTTATTGAATGATGAAAGATAATTAGGTTCAAGGAAAGACAAGTAAACATTGCTTAATTTGGAATTTAGATGAGGACACTAAAAGCATTCAGATTAGATAGAGGTTTTCTGCTGAGGTCTTTAGGAGCCAGAGGAAATTATGAATCTTAACTTGTGGTTAATGAATAACCATTGAAATTTTGAACAAAAAGTGTATTGTTGCATAAAATTGTTTTTCATGAATTCCATCTTTCATAGATTATCAAAAGAAGGCCCCAGAATTGTTTGGGTACATAGTCCCAGGACTTAGGTTTTTTTTATTGCTGACCTCTGCCAATGACTCCATCAGAGTAACCAAGTTCCATATAAATATAAAAGCAGATGAATTCGGAGACAAGTAGGCCATTCAGTCTTCTAGCCTCTTGTGCCTTTCAATAAGTCCATGCCTGATCAGATTAGGATCTCAAATCCACATTCCTGCCTCTGATACCCTTTGACTTCTTTGTTAGTCAAAGGCCAACTACTTTTGACTTTAAAATAATCCCTGCCCTGCTTCTACCACTATCTGGGAAAGAGAGATCCAAAGTGTCATGACCTTCTAAGAAAGTTATTTCTGTTGATTTCAGTGTTAAGTGGGAAGCCTGATATTTTTAAAATATCTCTGACTGTTCAACTCGATGCTCAGTAGAGTTAATGTGGCAGTCCTGATGAAGGGCTTTTGCCCAAAACATCAATTTTCCTGCTCCTCGGATGCTGCCCGACCTGCTGTGCTTTTCCAACACCACTCTAATCTAGACTCTGATTTCCAGCATCTGTAGTCCTCACTTTTGCCTAGTCCATTGGGACAGCCAAGTAGATTTGCCTCACACTGTTTTGTATAGATTCCATACTGGCGAGGATACTGAACAACACATGGCACTTTGGTTATTGATATTGTCTCATTCTTGTCTCAAACTAATTTATTTGACTACATAACAGTGCCTACATTTCAAAGAAATGGAACTAAATAGCTACGTGACACTTTGAAGCTTCCTACAAACAAGGAACAAGAGTAGTCCACTCAGCCCTTCGAGCCTGCTCCATCATGGCTGATCTGATTTAAACCTCAACTCTACGTTCCTGCAGATCCTGTTAATCTTTCATCCCTTTGGTAATCAAGAATCTATCTCCCCCGCCTTAAAAAATTTTAAAGATTCTGCATCCACTGCCTTTTGAGGAAGAAAATTCCAAAGACTCTCAATCATCTGAGAGAAAAGAATGCTTCCTCAGCTCTGTCTTAACTGGGTGACCCCTTATTTTAAAACTGACATTCTCAAGAATGTGCAAGGTGCCATATATAAATCTGAATTACTGTAGTCTGGACGTCTTGGTTTTCTTTATGTCAGGTTTGTTATCAGCATGTGTGAAAAGCTGATAGCTCATGAAATGTATGAGCTTTGTGATGAAAAAATATTGTATTGATTTATGGAGTTGCAGAGTCTGCCAAAACATCACAGTAAAGCTAGTTTAATGTGTTAGAGTGAAACAATTATTGGAAAATTAGTGTCATTGTGTTTTAAACTGCAAATTGAAGATGCGTGGAATGACCTTTGCAAACTCATCAGAGAGGCAGTTAGGCAATATTTATATTAAATGGTAGTAACACTTAAATATGAAAGCAAACACAGTTTTAATATTTATGGTTATGCAGTAATATTTTATAATAAATAAGTATATTTGAAACTGTAGCAACCTGATCTAATATTCTGATGTATTGCAGCTCCTTTCACATATGATAAGTCTCGATCTCACAAATAAAGGATTTTATTTGCACAGCTGCTACTGTTTCTGGGTGGACATAACTGAAACCAGAGCCAACATTTATTTTGGAACTCCCAGTATAAACCCACCAACATACAGCAGAAGGGAGATGAAATTAGTCAGGATCCAGGGTAGTGGGATTATATATGGGACATGAGATCAAGGCAGTTAAAAGTCAATAACACTGTTGCAGGTCTAGAGTCACATGTCACAAATCCTCTATTCTCAACAGCATACTGTGTCTACGTACAGCAGCTGAATAGCAGTGGTTCAAGAAGGCAGCTCACCATCTCAACAGCAACAAAGGATGGGCAATAAATTCTGGCCCAGCCAGCAATGTCCACATCCCATAAATGAATATTTAAAAAGACCAAACCTGCACACAGCATTTGAGATGTGCTTTCACCAACGCCCTGTATAACTGAAGCAAAACATCTTTACTTTCATGTTCAATTTATCTAATTGTAAAGGATAGCATTTCATTAGCCTTCTTCATTACTTGCTATACTTGCATACTAGCCTTATGTTTCTCGTGCAGTAGAACACCTTGATCTCTCTGCACCTCAGAACTCTGCAAATGTTCTCTGTTTAAGTCTTTTTTATTCTTCCTTCCGATTTCATACTCCATCTGACAACAATACTCAATTTGTCAGATTTTTGTTCATTCATTCATACTATCTATATCCATCGAGGAGAACGTGGGGACTGCAGATGCTGGAGATCAAAATCAAGAGTGTGGTGCTGGCAAAGCACAGCAGATCAGGCAGCATCGGAGGAGCAGGAGAATCGACGTTTCGGATTTATTCCTGATGAAGGGCTTATGTCCAAAACATTGATTCTCCTACTCCTCAGATTTTGCCTGACCTGCTGTGCTATTTATATCCATCTACAACTCTCTTATGCCTTCATAACATATGCTCCTATCTATATGCAAATTTAGCTCTCCAGTCTTCACTCCCTCATCTAAGTCATTGATATAGATTGTAAAAAGATGAAGCCCCACCATACACCTCTGTGGGACTCCACTCTTTGCACCCTGTCAATTACAAATAGGCCATTTGCTGCATTCTCTGTATTTTCTGCTATCAAGCCAATATTCCATCCACACTAACATATTACCCTCTACAGCAGGATCTCCTAGTTTACACAGCAATCTTTCATATGGTATCTTATCAAATGCCTTCTGGAAATCTAAACACACTATGATAACAGTCTCCTTTTTATCCCTTAATCTTCAAAGGATGTACAATAAATTGGTTAAACCCCATGATTTTCCCTTTCACAAAAGATAGCTGACTCCTCCCAAAATCTTTTCTAATTGCCCAGTTAGTGAATTAGTGTCAAACAAATTAGGTACATGTGGGATGGAAAATAATCCAGTGATTCACCACACACGATTCAATACACTAAATCTCTCCCCAGTACATTGCAAGTTCTCCTAATCTAGATGGAGAAAGTGAGGTCTGCAGATGCTGGAGATCAACACATTTTCAGCTCTTAATCTAGATGGTTATTTCGATGCTGAGATTTAGAACCCATCTAATAATTTACCCAGAAATATTTCAAATGTAGAGAGAGCTATTTAGAGTTGTCTGAGTTAATATTTTCTGTTCAACATGTAAGACTGCATCCTTAAAAATGCCCCAAATGAAATCTTGTATTAATAACAACTTCAATCAAATGGTGTTGAAACATCCATGATAATAGATAGGAAAGTTCGTTATGAAGGCATAAGAGGGTTGTAGATGGATATAGATAGCACAGCAGGTCAGGCAGCATCCGAGGAGCAGGAGAATCAACGTTTTGGACATAAGTTCTTCATCAGGAATGACTCATTTAGTTGGGAGGACACTATCACCAGATAAACTACTGTGTTCATTTCCCTTATACAAAATATGAGTTCAGATAAAATCAATGAGAAATCATATTATCATATTCATTTCCTCACCATTGAATTGGATGTATCTACTGCTCAAGAACTGTGTTTAAGGATTGACTAAATAAGTGGACACCATAACTGGAATAATGACTCAAGTGTGAAGAACTTTCTTTTCACCCATACAGATCTTTTTCATTGGACAGGCATGGTTGGATTTTGAAAAAGATGACAAAGATCGTCAAAATTAAGTCAGTTGAAACTTTCAAATTAAATTTCTGGTTACAGCTGATATTGGATCAGTAGAAGATTGAAAAGCAATCAGGTTGGTGTACGTTCTGTAGAAGTGACTCAATCAGGGAATAACCTACATTCACTGGCCTTTCCCATTTACTTTCCATTTGATTTCCTACAATTGTGAATATTTCCTTGAAATATAGCCACAATGAATTATAACATCCATTTGATTGGAGCCATCAGTGACAATCATAATGGTAAAAAAATGACTGAAAATGTTCCAAAATTTCATATTTCTCAAGGCATTGGTGTTGCTGTCAAGGCCAGCAGTTATTGCCAGTTCTAGTTATGCTGGTCAACATGGTCACAGGCCACCTTCTCGAATTGTTATCCTGAACTATTGCCATCATGTGGTGAAAGTGCTTCCACAGTACTGTTAAGGAGGGAGTTCTCGGACTTTGACCCAGTGACAACAAAGGAATAATGATGTTGTTCCAAATCAGAATGATATGCAACCAAAGGCTAGCTGAAGGGGGAGTGGTGGTAGGGGTGGGGGTCTGTGGTGTGAATGTTTAGGCTGAAGACTGGAGAAGCATAGTGTAGGTTTGTCAGCATCGTAAAGAGAAGGTTGTGTACAGCCTTCATCAGCGCTGATTGATCTAATGGCTTTGTGTGTGTGAAATTTTCTACCTCAAACTGACAGTATTTGTTTCTCTAAAATTAATTTCCTAAAAAAAAGTTTGCTTATTAGTCATCTGACTGAATGGGACCTGATGATTCTTAAAGAGTATATTATTTATTTCAAACATTCAGCTTGATTGTACACTACCTAGGCCCTTGAATATATCCCCAGACTCAGAACTTGTGCTTTATAGAGAAATTTGGAAAGTCAGGTGTCTGACACACCTAGAATATTGAGGTATGTTATCGAGTTTTGAGAAGATTTGAAACTCAGGTTGAGGTTCTGGATGTAGGTTTGCTTGCTGAGCTGGAAGGTTCATTTTCAGATGTTTTGTCACGTTTTTGACATATTGCGGTTTGTCTCAGGTAGGGTATCATTTTAATTTAATTTTTTTTTCAATTCCTTTCAATACAGCACGGGAACAAGCCCTTCGGGCCCCCAAGTCTGTGCCAATTCTTGATCCTTACTTTGATCCACTATTTATTGCCCATGTGTGTTTTCTATCCCTATGTTTGCATCTTGTTCATGTGTCTATCAAGATATGCCTTAAATGTTCTGAATGTGCCTGCTTCCACACCTCCACCGGCAGTGTGTTCCAGGCACCCACCACCCTCTGTGTGAAAGACTTTCGCTGTACATCTCCCCTAGACTTTCCTCCTCTCACCTTGAATCTGTGCCGTATTGTAAATGAATTTTACACCCTGGGAAAAAGCCTCTCATAATTTTGTAGACCTCTATCAGGACACCCCCACAGCCTCCATCTTTCCAGTGAAAACAGTCCGAGTTTAAGTTTTAAATTGCAATCAATTTGGAAAGATATTTATGTTCATTGTGCTCAATTCACACAGATATATTATTTCTCAATAAAACAGGGAATAAGATAATGCTGAAGCAATGTCACTGGAAGAGATCCCTTTTGGATCTTAATTGTGAGTTATCACCAACATCAATAAGCTAATTCTTTCAACTAATTGCAGACTGTTGATATTTGCATTTCTTTGTTAATTCAAGAGTCTTTGCTATATAAAATTCCCATTATCCTTGCTTTCCACACAGTCTTCCATAAAGTAATTACTCTCGGTTTCTCCACGATATAGAAGCTCCTCAATATGACATCCAAGTGGCTATTCTTCATGTGTGAATATAGATTTCCTAATCCATTATGAAGAGGTTTACAAACTTTGGTCATAGAATCATTGAATCCCTACAGCATAGAAGCAAGCCATTCAGTCCATTCTGAGCCTCCAAAGGGCATCCCACCCAGTTCCAACTCGCTACCTCATCACTGTAACCCTGAATTTCCCATGACTAATCCACCTAGCCTCCACATCTGTGGACACTGTCGGCAATTTAGCATTGGCAATTCACCTAACCTGCACATCTTTGTCGGAGGAAACTCACACAGACACAGGGAAAACATGCAAATTCCACACAGTGGCCAGAAGCAGGAATTAAACCCAGATCCCTGGTGCTATGAGGCTGCAGTACTGACTACTGAGCTACCTTCCTATAACCTTTTGACATTCAGAGTTAATAGTTTGCAGCTGTGATACTGGACAGCTGTGAGGAGTGAGAAGCTGGCAGGTATAGATCGGATGGCACAGTAGCTCAGTGGTTAACACTGCTACATCAAAGTGCTGGGAATCCCAGGTTCAATTCCAGCCTTTGGGGACTGTCTGTGTGGGTTTGCATATTCTCCCCATGTCTGCGTGGGTTTCCTTTGGGTGCTCTGGTTTTCTCCCACAATCCAAAGATGTGAGGCCAGGAGAATTGGTCATGCTAAATTGCCCATAGTGTCCAGGGATGTGTAGGTTAGGTGCATTAGTCAGGGGTAAATGTAGAGTAATAGGATAGGGGAATGGATCTGGGTGGGTTACTCTTCAAAGGGTAGGTGTGGACTTGGTGGGCTGAATGGCCTTTTTACGCACTGTAGGGATTCTTAAATAAATGACATATGACTGAATGTAAAAAATAGGGCTGGAATTGGACCATTCAGCCCATAAAGTCTGCTCGCCCATTCAATAAAATGAGGGCTGATCTGTTTGTGCTCTGAATTCCACATTCCATTCTACTCCTGATAACCTCTGATTCCTCTGTCAAACAAGAATCTATCCATCTCTATCTTAAAAGTATTCAATAACCTCCAGTGCCTTCTGAGGAAGAGAGTTCTAAGTTGCACAACCTTCTGAGAAAGCAAATGATTCTCCTCCTCTCTGTTCTGAAAGGGTGACCCCTAAATTTTAAAACATTGCCCTCACCCACAAGGGGAAATATCCCTTCCTGACTTGGAGTCTTAGAAAAGAATTTAGTTAACTGTCCTGAAGAGAGGTTGGTTGCAGGGCTCTGGCAGGAATGTGGATCCCAATACCATCATGCCTCCCACCTGATTAAGTCTTGCGGGGTGGCCTTCCCATCCCTCTGCTAATTGAGGGTCTTACCTGTGAATTTAATACCCATTTACTGGTCTCATCCTGTCACTAGCGTTCACCCACTGGCGGATGGAGGACTCATATCACTAGATGGAAGACAAATCCTTTCAGAGATGCTTGAGGAGCAGTCAGCACTCAGGACCTGACTAAGGGGCGTGATGTTGTCTGCCCTTGCTCCTGGCTCCCCTTCCCTACCTCTTCTACAATCTCATCCTGCTGTCATTTACTTGTGAGCTGAGTCTCTCAGTCATCCTGGGACGAGTGACTGCATTACCAGTAGGAGGCTGATGTCTTTCCCAGTTGCTCTGCCAAACCCGGAGAGATTTCTACCCTCAGGGTCCTTGATGATGCGGAAGGGCTATTGCTGCCCAGTTAAGTTGCCTGATTGATATTTGATTTGGAGGTCTGTCCTGAAAGGAGTTTATGCGGACATTTGCTAGGCTTTCCAGGTGAGACCCCTTGTCGTCTACATTAACTTCCGCTCAGAGAATCTTAGCAGTGCTGAAGGAGGCCATTTAGTCCATCAAATCAATGTCAGCTCTCTATAGAGTAATCCAATCAGTCTCATTCCTCCATTTTATCCCTCTAATCAGAGGAAACATAAGGACTTAAGAGCAGGAGTTACCATTCAGCCCCTCAGATCTGCTGCACCATTCTAGGTCATGACTGATTATCTATTTCAAGTTCTGAGTTCTGAAAGAGGGTCATTTGACCCAAAAGGCTAATTCTCCACAGATGCTGCCAGACCTGCGGAGCTTTTTCAGCAATTTCTCTTTTGGTTTTGATTTACAGCATCTGCAGTTATTTTGGTTTTTGTTATTTCAACACCATTTTCCAATGCTACCCAGAGGGGAAAACACAGACAGAAAAAAAAAGCAATACTCATAAATGAAAGTACTGGTCATACTGGGCCTTCATTTTGAAGTATACAAGATGTGTTGGAGCAGTGTGGCTCATTCACCAGTTTGACTGGATTTTCTTTCTGAGATATGTTATGTCCTTAGTATCTACAAATTTACTCAATGGCTGAGCCTCCAAAGTCCTGTGAGGTAGAGAGGTTCAAAGATTTCACCACCCTTTGAACGAAGATGTTCTTCCTCATCTCAGTCCTAAATGATTTTCCCCTTACACGGAGACTGTGAACCATTATAGTAGACCCCCAAGCCAACAGAAACATCTTTTCTGCAGCTAAGAATTTTATAAACTTCAATTCAAGTCCTGCATATTCAGTTCTGTCAAGCATCAATCCAATTGCCTTTTTTTTTGGAGTCTTCCAAGTCTCACCTTTCTCCACCATCTTTCCAAGATAAAAAAAAACACATTGAGGATAAACGTGGTACTCAATTGCTGCCTTGGTTATGATCAGGTAATTTGGACCAGACAGAGAATTGCAATCTGTTGACACTTCTGTTTGGACAGATTCAGTCGAATATGCATATTGAGGGATACAGCTGGTATACAAAATCTTATGAATAAATAAAAATGAGCTTTGTTTAGTTTTATAAATCAATAATGAATGATTCTAGGATCAACTGATTAGAGGGTTTAGAGTTTTACCACAAGATAAGAAAAGTAGGAAAGCGTTGCCACAACTGTGTGGCATGATGGCTCAGTGGTTAGCACTGCAGTCTCATGAGTTCGATTCCAACCTCAGGCGACTGTCTGGTGGAGTTTGCACATTCTCCTCTGGGTGCTGCGATTTCTTCCATAATCCAAAGGTGTGCAGGTCACGTGGATTGGCCATGCTAAATGGCCCATAGTGTTAGGTGCATTAGTCAGAGGGAAATGGGTCTGTCTGGACTGCTGGGGCCAAATGGCCTGTTTCCACACTGCAGAGAATCTAAACTATGCAGAGCATTGATGAGACTACAACTGGAGCACCATGTATGGCTTTGAACTTGATCCATAAAAACGGAAGCAAGCTGAAGAAGGTTTGCTGTGCTGATTCCAGGGATGAAGGCGTTGACTCTGAACGGGCTGACTGGGTGTGTGCTGAGAGGATGATTCATATTGTGGGGGATTCTAGAACTACTAAGACACAATTTAAACACAGGACAAGTTCCATTTAACAAGAGATGAGAAGGAATTTATTCTTTCCAAGGTTGGTTGTCTTTGGAATACTCTTTCAGTGGGAGCAGTGGAGGTTGGTTAATTGAATACATTCAAGGCTAAATTAGACAGAGGTTTGATTGCCAAGGAAGTCAAAGATTATGGAGGGGTCAGGCAGGAAAGTGGGGTTGAGGTTTCATCACGTGTACCGTGGTCTAATAGAGTAGTGGAGTGGGCTTGATGGGCTAAAGGGATTATTTATGCTCCCATTTCTTGCATTCCCATAATCTTATAGCAGTTTCAGCAAGGGAGGTTGGTGCACAGGTCTAAAACTATGACAATCTAACACCTAAAGTGCAAAAGAGTCAAAATTGTACTGTTCAACATTAGCAGTAGACTAACATATCCAAAGATGAATGAAATAGTCCATTAACTTGCTGCTTACACATGCACTATGATTATGAGTTGCTTGCTACACACTGAAGAGGACAGACTTCAGAAGGAATAAATATTGAGACAGAATTTGACATTTAAAATCAATGTACTTAACCTTAGGATACATCACCAGCAGGTATTTCAAATGTAATCTACTGCACACAAGTAGTGACTTTCTATCTCAGAGTGCACTTTAATCAGTGTTAATGTCAGTAAGTTGAGAATAAATAATTAAATGTTGGTGTAGAAATTTCCCATTGACAATAAATCAATTGCATAATAACAAATTGCCCTGGTTTCTAAATGCCACAGAGCATTTTAAATAAATTACCATGATCCCCCTTATCCTCGGAGATTGGGTAGAGGTTGGCTTAACAGGAAGATGACATTTAGTTTGAAAATATTTGTCTTAGGCTAGACTATTTTGGCTTTGTTCAATGCTTCTCAGATATTCTTCTCAGGCGGCACAGTGGTTCAGTGGTTAGTACTGCTGCTTCACAGTGCTAGGGACCCAGGTTCAGTTCCAACCTCCAGTGTCTGTCTGTGTATAGTTTGCACATTCTCCCTATGTCTGCGGGGCTTTCCTCCCACAATCCAAAGATGTGCAGGTTAGGTGAATTGGCCATGCTAAATTGCCCATAGTGTTTAGGATCTGTAGGTTAGATGCATGAGTCAGAGGGAAATATAGAGTAACAGGGGAATGGGTCTGGGTGGCTTACTCTTCAGAGGGTTGGTGTGGACTTGCTGAGCTGAACGGCCTGTTTCCACACTGTAGGAATTCTAATATAGTGAGACAAATGCAAATATTAACTGCATGATGATGAAAAAAATTGAGTTAGAATGGCTGCAATACTGAAAGAGGCCAGTTAGCCCTTAATTTCCATGCCAGCTCTTTGCAAGGGAAATATAACTAGTCCCTCGCTATTTCATTGTCATTGAGTCAAAATCCTTGAACTCCCTTCCTAACTGCACTGTGTGTATATCTGCCTCCTACAGACAGCGGTTAGAGACAAAAAACTGCAGAAGCTGGAATCCAAAGTAGACAGGCAGGAGGCTGGAAGAACACAGCAAGCCAGGCCTTCTCCAGTCCTGAAGAAGGGTTACACCCGAATTGTTGACTTCTGCATCTCCTGATGTTGCCTGGCTTGCTGTGTTCTTCCAGCCTCCTGGCCATCCTATAGACAGTAGCAGTTCAAGAAGGCAGCTCACCACTACTTCACAAAGTCAAGAACTGCTGGCCTGACCAATGACACTTGCATCCCATGATGACCAAAAAGAAAAAGATTCTTCCCCTCCATGAGCCTGCAGTAGAGATTCCAACTTGTAATCTGCATATTGCCAACTCCATCAAACTATGGCTATAGTCACCGTTCCCATCTTTACACATCTCCTGCCCACTATTTTCAGACAGTATATTAAACACACAGTAAAAGTGTCCATTGTTTGATGCAGTTCTATTTTGTTTCACAGAGAATTGAGAGTCTTCCTTAGCCAGAAGGACCTCAAGTTGCTTTGCTGATCAATTTCCACTTCATGTTATCAAGAACTATTATGTGATGTTTGGCTGGATTTTTCAATATGGTATATTTAGGACTTCAGACTGACCCAAGTTCCATGACCTAAAATCTTTGACCATGGTTGTGTCACATTTAAATAATATCTCACTGCATCAAGTGTGAATTATAGATGATATTGACTTTTGGCTTGAGTTTGGTAAAATGTTTGCATTCTAATGAAAACTCCAGTTGAGTAATCTTCAGCATCATTACTGATCTGTTTATATTTCTCTATATTTTGCTTCCACACATTGCCTCCCTTGAAAAAGTAAATCTATTTGTTCAGTGGATGACAGGGTTGTTGATTGTGTTCTCAATCATTGCTGAGTTGGCTGATCAAAGCTCCTGAATGAACAGTGTCAGAAACTCTCCACCCACTGCCATTTTTTGGGGAATTGCATTGGTGATGTATCAGCTTGGGATTCGTGTGCTCAAGTCCTGAAGTGTGAATTGAACCCACAACCAACTGACTCAACAGCAGAAATTCGACTATTGAGCCACATCCCATACTGTCAGCCATCAGTGAACTCAGAAATGAATAGGGGATGAGATCTGATTTCTTGTTGTTGTATAAAATTCAGTTCCAGACTAGATAGCCAATGTACCAAACTGCAATAATGTCTTTCAAAATTCTCTACCAGCCAATTTAACTAACAATTACAAATACATATTTTGAAAGAAATAAATAACAGAATAAAGAACTGTGAATGCTGAAGATCTGAAACACAAACAGAAATTGCTGGAGAAACTAGGTAGGTCTGGTATCATTTGTGGAGAGAAAGCAAAATTAATGTGTATCTGGTGACATTTCTTCTGAATGGTCTTCTTCTGAAGCAGGGACACTGGACTCAAAACATTAACTCTGCTTTCTCTCCACAGATGCTGTGAGACCTGCTGAACTTTTCCAGCAATTTCTGTTTTTGTTAAGGAAAATAATAGGTTTGTTAGCATTCTCTGAACATCAAAGTTAGCCTCAGCAGTGCCTTTCTTTTTCCACACAACTCTTACTGTATTAGGATGAATGAGGAAACGGGAATCCCAAGTTTATTAAACTCGAGGGATGCATCAGAGAAAGGGAACCATTATTTCTTTTTTTTAAAATTGTATTTAGACCAAGGTCCAACTTAAAGAACAGTTTTCTAAGTACCCCATGATGATGATTCATGGTGTTGCATTTAGGAGCCTAATGGGAGTTTGGAATGAATAGGGGAGATTGCATCCAGAATTAGAATGAGATTTTGACTACAGGCTGCCAAGGAGAAAATCAAAAGATGAGATAGTGAATGCCTATGAAAAGTACTTAAGGAAACATTGAGAATGACAAATGACAGAATGGAAAAGTATTTGGCTGAATTTATACTTACAGCTTATAAGAGGAGGCAACAAAGGAGATTCAATTCATGCCAAGTGATTTCTTGGATGTTTTGCCAAAGCTCACTTAGGCAAACAAATTAGCCTTTCACCTCTGCCTGAAGTGTCTGCATGCCCGGATTGCTTTTACTGACATTTAATGATCTGATGGAGTTCAACCTTTTACCTCATGTGAGTTATTAGAACATAAAGCATCTGAGCAACTGGATGATAAATTATTATTCATTAATAATAAAGCAGAATGAAATCCTGCAATCCAATGGCAGATTACAGGAAGGCAATTGTAACACGTGCCTGTTTGGCAAAATTGACTTGAAACAGTGTTAAAAGGAAGTTGTTTTTTTTTTAGAATTAGGGATTGTTTTGAGAAACCATTGGATCCTTACAGCGAATCAAAGATAAAAATCTGGCATAAAGCTTAAAGACCTGTAGCAAACCAACAAGGAATGTTTAGCACTTTTGTATAAGAAAGGTCTAAGAAATTGAGAAAAAATGTCTAAGCATGTCTGTGCAGTGCAAAAGGAACAGTTGTGTAGTTTTTGCATTGCTTGGTGGGTACTCCAGAAAATGTAAGTTCATACTCCACAATGGCAATTTGAGACTTTCCATTTTAGTTTTGAAAGAAAACATTCTGTATTAGTAAAAATGACTGAGGGCTGAGTCTTCCCATATTTTGGCTAAGATTGATTTTCACAAGATCAACCCAAACCCACTTCATTAACTGCTTACCACAATCTCTCTTGTTTTGTGCTAGCTCAATTCTCCCAAAGCCAGAAGTTGCCTCCGATGTCAGAATATCCCAGGGTGTAGCTGGCATTCCTGGCACTGGTGTTATATTTAAAAGACCATTGCTACTGGACTCAATGCAGTGTCCATGGTCTAGTGAAATGCCCATAAATGCAGGAAGAACGTCAATTACCTCTGCTCCACCAGGGATAGATGCCACCATTTTCTCTGTGTTGTCACATCACTTTATTTCTGCTCCTTATAAAGACGGCATATTTTTATTTTTCTGTATTTTTGATTGTGGTCTAAATTGGGAGAAGGACTGTTTTAAAACCAAGAAATGTGGAAATAATTGTTGTACTTAAACAAAAATTGCTGGAATTCATCACAAGGGAGGTTTACATTGCTTCTTTGTTCAGGCAGTGGAGGAAGGATATCTGTAGATGTGCCGTGGCCAAAGGAAATGCACAAAGTGAGATTTGGCTGACAACAGGTTGATGATTGGCTTGTAGAGTTGTGTCTAGTTGTGGATGACAAGGTCTATCAGCCTGACAACAACTATCTGATTGGCTCCTGAGTGACTGAACAGCTTGTGGGTGTGAATGACACTGGGCAAGTCCTCTGGACTGCTGTAAGGGGTAAATGGAATGTCTCTCATTCTCCACTAAAATACTTAAAGCCTGAAGAAAGCCAATTAACCAACATGTCCAAGATTTTATAGACTGAGAAGCAATCACTCTGTACCTCCTGTGAAAAATTGGAAGAACCTGAGGGAAATATCAGAGAAATGAAGGATTTTGGAAACATAAGATAGTACCCATTAAATCCTGAGGATGGGTGCTATTGAATTGTTTGCCTGTCCATCACAACAATAATGTTTTTGTTGTTCTTTCTGTGCCCATCCCTATGTGCCTGCATGGACATTTATAAGGGGGCTAAAGTTTCATTTGTAGAGTTACATGTTGGCAGTTCATAGCTGTTCACCAGGGTGTTCAGAGTATGGGGTGATTCCACCTCATAAATCCATTAGTAGGAACTCTCCAAGATTGCCCTTGAGAACAATCATAGGGACATTAAATAAGATTCTTTTGTCACTTGCTTTGAACATTTCTCTTTACCCGATATAAAAATATTGAAAATGAGGAGGAAAAACATGGTGTGGCTGACAGTCAAGAATCACTTATTTGTGTAATGAGACGTTTCCATTCCAATTGGCATAAGAAGGCAGTGTGTCACAAGGACTTTGTGTGTGTGTGTGTGTGTGTGTGTGTTTGGTGGAGGGGTGTGGGGGGGTACAAGTCGTGTGATGGAGCCTCCAGGAATGCAATTAATCATAACTGGTGACCTTAGCTGTCACGTTGTCATAAAAACTCAATTGATTCATTAATGTCCTTTAGACAAAGAAACTTACCATCCTTACTTGGTTTAATGTTTTAGTTTTAGTCTAATTCTTTTACTGCATTCAGAACCATGCATTAAATATAATTATGCCAGTAAATTATAGATTTTTGCATTTCCGACAGTCAAAATAGAAACTAACAGTTTGATCAGCACTGTGATTTCTCTCTGACATTAGTTCCTAGTTTGCTTTGTGATGGGTGCTCCCTTCATTCACCTTCAATGAGCCATGGGTGAGTGTTAATTGACCCTTGCACATACGAACTGAGTTCCTTTTATAACCAGAGATGTTTTTTAACAAACTAATGGAAGTGTCTTGGAGAAAAATTCAGAATGGTGACAAATGATTTTGAAATTTCAGGACTAATTTGATTGCTTGATTAATAACTATCTGCTAGAAAGCTGATCAGGAAAATTAAAAAAAAACTCAACACATTTTGTACTTAGTTGACACTGGAGACAATTCAGTATTCCAGTGTATCCAAAATGAAGTGTCACTTGCATCTCAGGAAATCTTGAAAACATGTTGAAGAGCCAATCTTTATAATAGAACTGTCAGCCTTGTTAATGAACTTCCCATATCAAAAACACGTGTCTCAGATAATGAGTATAGCAATACTTTAGTTGTGTGCAAAATAATCCTTGCAGGACTCAGGCTAGAATTCAATTTTATCAATTCAAATTTTAACTCAACAATGTTTATCCATATGGCATTACTTATCTTGCTATCCTGTTGGATGGGAACTCCATAACTAATTAGTCATGCCATGGTTACAGCAGTTCATTCCTTCTCCGTTTTTCTCTAATGTAAATTGACTTTTGAAAGTACAAACCTAATTTCTTGTGGCATGGTGGCTCAGTGGTTAGCACTACTGCCTCACAGCACCAGGGACCAAGGGTTGATTCCACCCTTGGCGTCTGTCCATGTGGAGTTTATACATTGTTTCAGTTTCCTCCCACAGTCTGCAGATGTGCGGGCTAGTTGGATTGCCCATGGTGTCGAGGGATGCGCAGGCTTGGCGAATTAGCCATTGAGTCCACACCGACACTCTTAGAAGCATCCCAACCCCTTACCTTATCCCTGTAACCCTGTAGATCCCATGGCTGATCCATCTAGCCTACACATCCATGAACACTATGGGGAATTTAGCATGGCTAATCCACCTAACTTTCACAAGTTCAGACTGTGGGAGGAAACTGGAGCACGTGAAGGAAATCCACGCAGACATAGGAGAATGTGCAAACTCCATACAGAAAGTCACACAAGGGTGGAATCGAACCCAGGTTCCTGGCACTGTGAGGCAGCAGTGATAACCACTGAGTCATTGTGCTGCCCATACTCTATAGCAACTGTGTACATTTTGTATTGAGTTGGATTTCAACTGCGTTCTACATGTAACAAGTTTTGCATTCTACCAATCTCTGGGTAAAGGAGTTTCTCCTGAATTCTTTCTGAGATCATTTATTATCTATCTTATATTTCTCACCCTAGATTTAGATTCCCTGTATAGCTGGAAACACCTGCACTCTGTCAACCCCAACAAACCCCTTCACAATTTAAAGCCCTTGATCAAGACTAATGTTACAGTCCTAGCTAATGTTAGTCCTGGACAGGTTAGATCCCAGACCTAAATCTAGCTTGATGGATCATATTTTGTTTTGTTTTTATGTGGTGTTTCACTGAAACATAAACACATAAGACTGCAGATTTGGTTTTAACAGTAAAACAGAAGTTTATTACACAAAAGAAATAAAGATAAATTAGAATAAAACAAGCTAGTTATATATTACACAACTTGTAAGATTTCAAAACACAGTAAAATATGATCCCATATATCCCAACATCGTGTTACAGTGTGCAAACACCAGAAAGAATTCCCTTCTGTACTATATCTATTGATTTGACTTTACTGTTTCTTTCAAAACCCAGTCTTGAGAGTTTGATTGCATTTTTCTTGATTAATGACTCATCAGCATAATTTTTTTTCACTTCAAATAATCCCTTCAGGGTTCTACCCAATCCCTTTTGATTTGGAGTTCTCAACTGAAATCTTTACACTGAGGTAACCTATTTCTGATTTTTTTTTGCATTAAGTCTTTTCTCTAGGAGAAACTTACTCCAACCAAGACTTCTGTGAACTGACACCAAAAGCTTTGCAAGTTATGGATTTTTTCTGCTAAAAAAGTCAATTCCTACTTCTTCAAACTGAAAGCAAACTAACACACTTCAATGTTTACTCAGTCTGCTCTCAATACTCCCCTAATGCAAACAAATCCCATTATCCCTCCAGGGACTCTCTTTCTATCTCATATTGGTTTTTAAAAAAAATCATGGCACTGAAAGTACTGACAAGTTAACCATTCAACCTCCTCAATGTACATTGACCAAAACTATATGTTGTTCATTCAAATCCAAATTCTGAAATAAATGATATGTATAGTAAATCATACACTTTACATCACAGTCATTAGAGATTATTTTCGCATTTCACCCATCTCTACTATGCATCCTATGGAAGTTTTTATCAAAGATTCTATATATATAGCAAAAATCATGTGTAAATGTTGTTGAACAAAATTGGGCATGTTGCAATTCTCACCTGCCTGGGTTTTTTTTTAATTGATGGAATCTCACTGGCAACATATTCAGTAGTGTAAGCACTAACCATTTTCTATTTCAATAAGAATGTTCCCAATTATATGCCTAAATGAAAGTTATAATTGCAAGAAGCAGCAATATTCTGTGCTGGATGAGCCAACAACAATTAAATCTGTTATTTGCAAAGGACTGAACATAGACATAGAACAATACAGCAGAGGAACAGGCAGTGATTGAGAGGATGAATTAGAGCCAATATTTATCTAACATAGAGGCAGAGAATTATGGGCATTCTTGTCCCTGTTCTGACAGAAACAACAGAGACCAAAAGGGCAGAATTTTCAGAGCCAGAAATGGACTTAGATAAGGCATTAAATCCTTGATTCCTCATTTCTTGATTCTGTTCCTGGTACTGCTCATTTTAAGTGATGTGGGTTCACAGACTGGTACACCACTTGGCGAGTTTGGCAGCCAATTTGGCTCATTTAAAGATTTATTCAGGGGACTGATAGGAGGCTGCTTTGGATTTTCCAGCCCCCTCCAGTTTCCTGAAGTGATGGAAGAGCAGGTTAACTGGAGGAGGCCAACCCAGCAGCAGGCCGGGTGGTGGTAGAATTAGAATCCCTACAGTGTGGAAACAGGCCCTTCGGCTCAGCAAGTCCACACTGTCCCTCCAAAGAGTAACCCACCCAGTCCCAATCCCCTATATTTATCCCTGACTAATGCAGCTAACCTACACATCCTTGAACACTGTGGAAAATTTAGCATGGCCAATTCACCTGCCCATCTTTGGACTGTAAGAGGAAACTGGAGCACCTGGAGGAAATCCACACAGACATGGGGGGGGGATGCGCAGACTTTACACAGACAGACACCCTAGGCTGGAATCGAATCTGGCTCCCTGGCCCTTTGAGGTGGCAGTGCTAACCACTGAGCCACTGTGGAACTCCAGACTCCAGGCCTGCACGCCTTTCCTGTTTCATATTGTAGAATCTCCTCAACACCAGCCTTCTTCCCACTTGCCCAGCAGTGGTGATCTGAGTGCTTTCTCTGGTTTTTATTTACATTTTAAGTATGTTGGTGAGTCCTGCTTCCAAAGTGCTCTCTCACTTACTTACCTTTTAAGTGTACCTTCATGCTCCTTGTAAACTGGTAAGCATCTGATTGTCTTTCCAGCTTCCAGAGCCCTTAGGACTGGATACCTGACTCCATGCCAAAGTGACATATCTGTGAAAATCCCAAGGCAGTGCCTTTTTGCTCTGGAACTGGTCTAGGCCCTGGCTTCTCTTCCTGCCACGAAAGTGAAAGTTCAGCCACAGGTATAGGCAAATCATTTTTTAAACCTATTGTTGGCACATGGGCACCACCAACATGTCTCGATGCTCTTGAGAAAGTGTCATTGAACCTCCACAGTCCATGTTGTGGAAATATTTCCACAGAGATGTTTGCTCTGATAGGATTAATTTTTTTTTCACACAAACCATTGGAGACATCGGCTTAATTAGTAATGAAAGCAAAATCAATTGGATGCTGTAAA
Source organism: Chiloscyllium plagiosum (assembly GCF_037043375.1). Taxonomy (NCBI): domain Eukaryota; kingdom Metazoa; phylum Chordata; class Chondrichthyes; order Orectolobiformes; family Hemiscylliidae; genus Chiloscyllium; species Chiloscyllium plagiosum. The sequence continues at coordinate 12,958,657 of NW_028270170.1, read as the reverse complement.
CCTGAAATGAAATCAGAAAGTACTAGAGAAACTCAACAGGTCTGTCAGCATCTGTGAAGCACTAACTCTGTTTCTCTCTGCCTAGATGCTGCCAAACCTGTTGAGATTCTCTAGCGCTTTCTGTATTCATTTACTATTTACATTGTTTAACTTGATTGAATAATGAACTCGGTTACCACTGCAAATTCTTAGAAGATTTTATTGCCACCATAAATCTAGATTTTGTCTTAAACCCTTACCCATGTGACAGCATTTGAAGCTGATTCTTTACTTTGTAATTGTTGAATTCTTGTACTGCTACCAATGCACATTTTTGAAAAGTTTAAATGTAGTGTTTAAAACAAAACTGGCATGTGTTGAAAGCTAGGAGAAAATGAAGAAATACCCAAGAAATTCCTTCAGCTCTGCAAAAGCATGATCAAGGAAAGCATCAGCTGGCATCACTAACTAACCCAGTGAATGAAGTACTTCAGAAGTCAAATGTTCATTTTTAATTTAAAATTATTCATACTGTGTCTTATCCTTTAAGAACCAAATCACGACCGTAGGGTGTATTTTCCATTAGAGAAAACAGATAGAGAGCAGCGATTAGGTCTTCGGCAGTAATTACTTTTAGGTGCATTGGCCTCATAATACTAGTCAAGGTGACCATATAGAGACAGAAGAGTTATCCTATGCATAATTAAAGGAACTTGCGATTACAATTTTCACGTCTCTCTTGGAAAGTCCTCTACAGCTTATGAGAGCTAACACATAGCATGGGATCTTGTGCCCTTCCCTCTGGCAAGGTTGGTGGTGTTGTTGGGGGGGGGCATTGCATTTAATCACACAGGATGTTGGCAAGTGGAAAACCTGCCACTTCCTGCTCACCATCCTAATTATGTGTGTGACAGAGAGGGCTGTGGATGGCCTTTCTTCCCTTGCCATCCCAGCAATTGAGGCTTTTCAGTTGACTCCATGAAGGCCAGTATCCTGTCACTAAGTTAACTTTTATTTACATGTGCGTAGTACAAGACCCAGCCAGCTCAGTACTGGCTCCTAGAGGGAACAGAACACTCTTGTTATTATTTTTTTCTTCAGAACCTCTGACACTCCTGGTTTTTCTGTTTTGTTTTCTTTTAGTCCTCGGTAGTGCTTATTTTTCCCCAGCACCCATGTCGTGTGCGTGCAGGTGTTGGACACAGTGAAGAACAGCAAATATCTAAATCTTTATTTATATTCCATCACCAGGAAGAACACCCCTGTTTTTTTTTTCTTTTTTTTAAAGAGGAAAGTCCTTGCACACACTGATCCAGCTCTCAGAGTGACCAGAACCTCGAACACTCTTGTTTATTATTTTTCTTCTTTTTTTCTTTTTTCTCCTATTACCCCCACCCCCACACACTACCGCCTAACTGCGGTAGTGCTTATTTTTTCCCCAGCACCCATGTTGTGTGTGTGCAGGTGTTGGACACAGTGAAGAACAACAAATGTGTAAATCTTTATTTATATTCCATCACCAGGAAGAATATTCCTGTTTTTATTCAAATTCCACCACCAGGAACATTCACCTTTTTTTTCTTTTTTCTTCTTTTTTTCTCATTCTTTTAATCCCCGCACTACCACCTAATTGCGGTAGTGCTTATTAATTCCCTGTTAATTTTTTTTCTTTATAATTTAACCCCCGCACTACCACCTAAGTGCGGTAGTGCTTATTAATTCCCTGTTAATTTTTTTTAAAATATAATTTAACCCCCGCACTACCACCTAAGTGCGGTAGTGCGTATTAATTCCCTGTTAATGTTTTTTTTTGGGCAATTCTCCTCTCCTGATTTTTTTTTCTTTTTTACTTTTTTTTTCTTCTTTTTTTTATATTTACCCCCACACTACCACCTAAGTGCGGTAGTGCTTATTATTACCTGTTTATTTTTTTTATTTTTTTTCTTTTTTCTATCTCCTGTTTATTTATTTAATTTTTTTTTAAAATTAACCCCCACACTACCACCTAAGTGCGGTAGTGCTTATTTTTTTCCCCAGCACCCATGGTGTGTGTGTGCAGGTGTTGGACACAGTGAAGAACAACAAATGTGTAAATCTTTATTTATATTCCATCACCAGGAAGAATATTCCTGTTTTTATCTGTCAGCCAGGACTCCCTGATTGGACCAGGTTAACAGCCCAAACAGGGAGCTCATGTTCTAAGAATTCCACCTGATTCAGCTCGTTCAATCACTACACTCACCTTGCTGCTGTTGATTTAACCCAGCAGGGATTAACCACGTAAGAAACATGAAGAGAAACAAATATGGAGTTGCTAGCATGCTCCTGGAACTGGGTGGAGTGGGAGATTCCCTCATTCATAGGCATTCAGCGCCTAATGGAGGAATCCAGTGTCATGAAGAAGGGGCTCCAATGTGAGCCAGTTCACTTCTTGCTTTTGCTGTTGACTCCTCAGTCCCACAACTCCTGCTCCTGCTTTCACTCACACCAAGAGTCCTCAGGGAATGTGATTCAGTAGTGATCATGGATATTATAATGGCAACAGCCACTATCTTCCTGGTGGCACTGGTGTACAAAAGAGCATCACACTTTGATTGGTTGACAGCTCTTGGCAGGCAGAGCATCTGCTCCTGGGAGCCTGTATTCTAGGGGCAGGCTGACCATTGGGCCCATCAAGTGCCCGAGGAACCTCCCTAAAGCGATGACATGGGTCTCTCAGCAGCTCTTCAGCTGAGAACTCCCTTCCCCTTCACAAGATCCCACCCAACATTATCAACCAGAAACAATAACAAAATGACTTTCTCCACACTTGTTCCCTGAACTGCTGAGAACTTCCAACATATTCTGTTTTCATTTCACTCTCAGACAAAAGATGGGTTTGTGCAACTCACAAGCTATTTCAATGTATGACAGCTTTCAACACATTCCTGACGAAGAGCTCATGCTCAAAACGTTGACTCTCCTGCTTCTCAGATGCTGCCTGACTGGCTGTGATTTTCCAGTACCACACTTTTCGACTCCAGCATCTGCAGTCCTCATTTTCTCCTAGCTTTCAACACATGCCAGTTTTGTTTTAAACACTACATTTAAACTTTTCAAAAATGTGCGTTGGTAGCAGTACAAGAATTGAACTAATACGAAGTAAAGAATCAGCTTCAAATGCTGTCACATGGGTAAGGGATTAAGACAAAATCTAGATTTATGGTGGCAATAAAATCTTCTAATAATTTGCAGTGGTAACTGAGTTCATTGTTCAATTAAGTTAAACAATGTAAATAGTGACAAACGAGACAGTGAAAAGTACAGATTTAAGTTAAATTATTGAAATATTAAATAATATTTATTTGCCAACCTGGAATAAAAAAACATCAAATTCTGATTTTATGACTTAAGTTTACAGTGCCTTTTTTGATGCTTTTGTGATTGCATTCCACATTCTGTCTCTTTAACAGTTATTGTGTTTATAGTGACAGAATTTTTAAAAATCTAGCTTAATTACATGGGATTTTCAGGGATTTGTACTTGTGATCCCATTAATTATCCGTGAAAGCTACAAATCTGCATTTGTGAATTTGTGGAGGAATGTGCAGGGAACTCAGTGCACTCAATGATTGAACAAGGGTGCGGCCAGATCACTGAAATTTCTTCTTGTTTTCAGTCTGTTCACAGAATAGTTCATGTCAGCAAGACTTTATTAAATCATCGGGTGGAATCAATTTTGTTTTGTAATTTGTTCACTTTTGTATACCATCTTATTTACTTGTGCTGCAAAATAAATTTGTTACTTTCACTCTGCTTGCATCACTGCTTATTCCCTTGGAGTTCCTGCTTATCATTTTATATCATGTCAGAGGTGAGGCCAGTTTTAAGCAATACTAGCAAATACAAGCTTGCATTTGTATAGCACCTATCATGTAGAAAAACTGTGCCATGGCTCATTCACAGAAAAAAATGGACACTGGGTCAATGCTGAAGTTTGGATATGAAAAGAAAAGTTTGGACAAAGAGGTGGAGCGCCTTATAGGAGGGAAGGGAGGTGGAGGGAACTCCAGTGAGTAGAATCTAAGTGCTTGACGATTCCACTACCAATGGTGAAGTGAAGGGCGAGAGCAACAAAGGCTGGAGAACCAGAGTGGTTGATGAATGAAGTTGTGTGATTATAGATCCATGAAACTGACAGTTAAGGGATTCAAATGCAAAAATAAGAAAAAAATATTTGCAGCATTAGAAGTAACTACAGATCAGCAAGGATGGGTGACTCGGATGATGTCGGAGAGGATGTGAAGGTGAAATTTGAGACTGGGGTAAAATATGGGTCACCAAAGGAAGGATACTTTTTAGCAGGAATAAACACTCTTTTATGTATACAAAATGATTTTCAAAAAAAAACTCCGAAATACCGCTTTTGACCTCTGCCCTGCTACTGTGAGGTTCATGTGTGTGTAGATAATCAAGAGATGATTAATATATCTGACAGTAACGAGTACTTCTGCTATTGGCATTAGTTGGAGAGACAATGTCAACAATGAAGATATCTACATAGGACTGGTCAGAGACACCTATTGGATATTGTGACGGAGAGACAACTGAGGCTGACTGCCTTTCGCCTCCTGGATGTATACTGAAGTGTCAGTTACAGTCATTGAGTTGGTCTAATTCGTCCATGCCAACCAGATAGTCCCTTTTTCCAGCATTTGGCCCATATCCCTCTTAACCCTTCCCATTCATATACCTATCCAGATGTCTTTTAGATGATGTAATTGTACCAGCCTCCATTACCTCCTCTGGCAACTCATTCCATTCATGCACTACCCTCTGCATGAAAAAATTGCCTCTTAGGTCTTTTAAATATTTCCCCTCTTACCTTAAACCCTGTGCCCTCTAGTTTAGATTCTGCTATCCAAGGAAAAATACCTTAGCTGTTCACCCTATCCATGTCTCTCATGATTTTATAAACCTCTATAAGGCCACCCCTCAGCCTCTGATGCTCCAGGGAAAACAGCCCCAGCCTATTCAACCTCACCCTTTGTTCAAACCTTCCAACCCTGGCAATATCCTTGTAGATCTTTTCTGAGCCTTTTTAAGTTTCACAACATCTTCCCTACAGCAGGGAGGCCAGAATTAAACACAGTATTCCGAAAGTGACCTAACAAATGTCCTGCACAGCAGCAACATGACCTCCTAACTTGTATACTCTATGCACTGATTAACAAAAGCAAGCGTATCAAACGTCCTCTTCACTACCTTGTCTACCTGGGACTCCACTTCCAAGGAACTAAGAATCTGCACTCCAACATCTCTTTGTTTGGCAACACTCCTCTGGACCTTACCATTAAGTGTATAAGTTCTGCACTGATTGGCCCTCCAAAAATGCAGCACTTCATATTTATCTCAATTAAACTCCATCTTCCACTCCTCAGCCCAGTTGCCCATCTGATCAAGGCCCCGTTTTACTCTGAGATAACCTTCTTCACTGTCCACTACACCTCCAATTTTGGTGTCATCTGCAAACTTGCCAACCATATCTCTTATATTCACATCTGAATCATTTATATAAATGACGAAAAGCAGTTGAATGGACGCAAACAGATGGGAAAAGAAGACAAGGCAGGTCAATCAAGACTGGTGAAGTACATTTAAGGAGGATTTTCAAGAGAGGAACACAATCTGTTTGGGAGCTAAAGAGATTCTGATAGATTAAGGTTGGTAGCAATGGCTTGCTGCCCATTGTTTTGCATGTGACTGAAGGGACATCCAAGTCTAGGTCTCCAGGGAAATTCAAGTCGTTAAGTCATATGCTACTTAAAGCTGACAAAATGAAGATCTGCCACTTGATTGAGGATGTGCAGCGCTCGAAGAGTTAACTGAACTGTAACCTAGCAAGAGTCTGCAAGGAAGGTTTTTTTTGGTTTGGACAAAGAAAAGACTGGTTGAAACAATTTTCAGACAGCAAAATGAATGTCAACATATCCAACGTGCCTTCCTCAAACTTTCATGCACTCCCTTGAATAATTCTAATCTGGATTTCAACTCCATTTATAGGTTTAAATTTTCAAACTGGCCACAAGCTGTGTGGAACACATTTCAACTGCTGCACCTTGAACTAAATCTACAAACATTATTATGCAATCTCATTTATTGTCAATTTTCTAACTCCAGGCAGCAGAATCTCATCACACCATTAATGTAGTGCTGGGGCCCCCTTCCCTCACCTCCCGATATCAAGGAGGAATTATTCATGGAATGTGTGAGCTTTTAAACATTGGTGGAAATCCTTCTCTTTTAATGAAAAACACTTTCCCCTACTTTCTGATTTATGTTAATAAAGAAGAAAGTAAAGACCCGAGGATGTCCCTGAGTATTTTATAGCCTGCAGAGTATAATCATAGTTATAAATGAGGGGAAACACAATTTACACATGATGTCCTATAAACAACAATGAGAAATTTAAGCCTGAGCCAAGCAGGCATCATATTTAACTTTGAGGAGAAAGTGAGGTCTGCAAATGCTGGAGATCAGAGCTGAAAATGTGTTGCTGGAACAGCGCAGCAGGTCAGGCAGCATCCAGGGAACAGGAGAATCGACGTCGATTCTCCTGTTCCCTGGATGCTGCCTGACCTGCTGCGCTGTTCCAGCAACACATTTTCAGCTCATATTTAACTTCTCAACTTGGATTAAAATACTGCCCATAATGTAATTTAGGGAATATTTGGTATTACAGAACTTGAAGTTTGCTGAAAAAAGACACATTTTCTCAAAGTTTTTTTGTCTTACACTCATTAGTACAATACCAAATCATAGGGAAGACCACTGCATGAGAGGTGAGAGCTAATTAGTTATCGAGTAAACTCTGATTGATAAAGATATTGGCTTGGAAAATGTGTCATTTAATAATGATTGACAGTTAACTACTAGGCTTTGTTTAAATTTTAAATTAGGCAGGTTGATTCTGATTGGTCAGGGCTTTGCCCTGAGAAATGACCCAGTGAATGGTTGTCACCTACTCTTTTGATTTGAAACAGGAGAAGTTTGCTTTCATGTTCTTTCATTCTGCAAATCAGGAATATGTTTGCAAAATTACAGTAATGGTTCGTCTTCATTGCGGCTATCCCTCGAGGTTAAGGAGGATGGTCTTCGTTCCATTGATCTATTTATGTGTTCTCAGGTGGCTTATGAGTCCAATCTTGGCTTTGAAAGTTCTTCTGCATTCAGGACAAGTAGTTCAAGATGGCTTTGGTTGTTGCCTCACTTTCCATTTTCTTCTCGTTCTGCACATCTGTTCGCTTCGAACATTGCTGTTCCTTCTTGGATGATGGTTTGCCAGAGTTTCCTGTCCTTGGCATTGGTTTCCCAATTGTTGATGTCAATGTCACATTACTTCATGTCGGCTTTTAAAACATCTTTGAATCTCTCCTGTTGTCTGCCCCTTTTACGATTTCCTTCTTTAAGCTTTGAGTAGAAGATTTGTTTCAGCAGAAGTTTATCTTTCATTCAAACAACATGATCACTCCATCTTAATTGGTTCTTGATGACGTAGGCTTCAATGCTTGTTGTTTTTTCCTTCATTCAGCATGCTGACATTGGTTGTTTGACCTTCCCAGCTGGTATTCAAGATGTTTCGAAGGCAGCATTGTTGGAACTTTTCAAGTGCCTTCAGATGTCGTTGATATGTTGTCCAATTTTCTGATGTGTACAGGGGTGTTGGGATCACCACTGCTTTGTACACTAACATTTTGGTGTCTGCCCAGATGTCACGATCATGAAAGACTCTTCTTTGGAGACGTCCAAAAGCTATTCCAGCTCATTTAAGACAATGTTGGATCTCGTCATTAAGGTTGACATTGGAGGAGAGGTGACTTCCAAGGTACGGAAAGTGGTACACGTTTCCCAGGGTTGATTTGCCAAGTTGAATTGTTGGTTCTATCTGATATGTCTCAGTTGATGATGGTTGATAGGTTATCTAATTACCAAAATGCATTTCATACCAATAATCAGCAACTCTTGGCAAAAGTGAGGACTGCAGATGCTGGAAACCAGAGTTTAGATCAGAGTGGTGCTGGAAAAGCACTGCAGGTCAAGCAGCATCCGAGGAGCAGGAAAATTGATGTTTTGTGCAAAAGCCCTTCGTCAGGAATCAGCAACTCTTGGTCAAACTATGAAAGCACGTGACAAATATCACAAAATATATCGTGAAAGATCTTCTTTCCTGATTTAGTTGGCATAAATTTTACTATAATTGGAGCTGGGTTTTCTTGGTGAGATCACAAGCCCAGTATCAGTCTCCTTTTTGAGTCAGGAATCTAGATATGGCTATGTGCAGACAGTGGCCATTGTCTTCCCAGAGGCAGCCAAGTAAGAAGCTGCCTTTGGAATAGTTAAGGAAAGGAGGTGGATCAGGGAAGAGGGAGGCATAAGGAAGACTGGCAGCTACCCAAAGAGATGTAGGTACTGCTGAGGCAGGCAGGTGACCACAATGGTGACTTAAAATGAAGGCGCAGTCTACAGCACTGGTAAGCATGATACAAAAAAGTGATCACAGCTGTCACATAATCTTGGGCTGGGAGGACTGCTCATTAGCTGTTGCATTCCAGCAGACTCCTGTTTAGGTTTGATGGCTCCTCTGGCACCTTTCCTATTGTTAAATCCAGAGTTTTTGGCAAAGTAGGGATCATATTTGATATTGAGAAGATCCCTGTGGCACCATCACCTTTCTGTTAATTGTCTCAATAAATGTCTACTTGCCACCACTGGGCAGGGAGCTTCTGCTTTGTTGACTTTGTCTCCATCAAGAGTTTGTTAGAGCAGGAATAGATCAATGTGCTACTTTAACACTTCACTCCTGACTCTGACTCTTGCTGTGGGTGAGGGAAAGATCAGTCCATAGCGAGTGGGAGGTTTGATCTGGTCAGTGCTGAATTAGCACTGTCCATTCAGGCTGGCAGAAGGTGTGCTAAAGCTATCTTCTACAATCTGGAGAGAATGAATCAGCCTGCTTCTGATTGATATCCGATGATTCCCTTTATCAAAATGGATGTCGGTTGAGGACAGGGTTGGACAAGGCAATGCAGCTCCTGTGGTCAAGTATCTCATGGCATTCACTATCTGTGCAGAGCAATAACATGTAGGCACATGTACTGGATAGACAACATTACTTGTGAAATTGTAAACAGCTTGAAATCAGTGCCGTCAGGCCAAGATGAAATTTTTTAAAAAAGGAAATGTATGAAAGTGACCACGAGGTTACTGGAAAATAACTGGCATGCTGTGTTTAAAATGAACAGGCCATTTAACAAATGTTTCATTCAGTGGGCTTGCTATATTTCTGATATATTGCTGTTCAAAATTCTCTGGATAAACAAACAGCATATTAGATGGATTTCGGATTACATAGGTCAGATTAGGGTTTTGTTCAGCAACTTGGTTCTTTGAATTCTGTCATGCCTTAAGCTTGAGATAATTGCTCCAAAGACAAGGTGGGATAAAAGCTCATACTGTCAATTTAAAGTGAAAGCATTCGAAAGGGCTCACATCTTTGTAGACTGCAGCCTCCTTAAGAGACATACTCCCATTTCTCATTTTCCCATTCCGCTTCTCTCTTTCTGCTGCTTGGCTGAGTTGGAACTCAATTAAGGTCACGACTGTCATTAACCATCACTTTACCCTACCCCACCCCCATGAATGAGCAAGGGCATTCAGAAAACCAAATTCAGCAAATTGCCTGAAGCATTCATTTTGCGCTGTGCAATTCAGCAAAACCTATTTTTAAAACACCCTCAACATAAATTATCACTATGAATTTATCATGCTGTCTTTTCAATCTTCTGACTGACTGATCTGGAAAGAGATGATATGAGTTAACCTTAGATGTCCTATTTGTCCTCTGAGCTTGCTCTTAATATGCATGCTGTCTACTAAACGGGAGAGTGGTATAGTGGTTATGACCCTATCTCTAGGTGAAGAGGTTTAGGTTCAGATTTATGGTGGTAGCGTTTGGGCCTGGTACAAGACCCTGTGACATCAACAGTGGCTGTATCGGCGAGGTGGACTCAAAGCGGACTAATGGTGGCAGCGGAGTCAAGTTTGGGTTGTTGCGGTACCCTGCAACATCGGTGACTCCTGTATTGGCGACTCAGAGTGGCGAGGGCATTAGTGGAGGGAGGTGACTTGTGATCCAGCGGCACAGGGTAGGGACATGTGTCTGGCCATCAGGCCCACTGCCTATGATGGAGCACTTAACAAGAAGGACTGGAAAGTTGAACACTCTTTATTCTTCTGAATTTTATTCTATGTTTTAGTTTTTTTTCTGTGTTTTAAGACAGTGCCGGAGAGTGGCGACTCTATACAACACTTTTCACTGTATTTTGTAACAACAAATAAATAAATCAAATCAAAGGTTCAAATACCCCAGAGTTACATCTTCACTAAAATTAATTGATAGGCTTTCAGTGTGCTGGTTGTAAAGCCCAATGTTTTTCTGAATACTTTCAGAAACTCAGGATGTTAAAACAGAAAAGTGCAAAGGTGTAGCTGAGTGGTAAATGCCTGAGAGGACATTGTGTAATTTCTATGAGAAATGACGAGAAGGCAGAAAATAAAACATAGGGAGCAAATGCTGCTGCTCATGGTAAACTGCTGGAGGGCACAGCAAAGGGCAGAATAATCAACCAAAAGACGAAGTAAGCGTGACAGAGCACCACACAATGAGCAGTGTGTGGCTGGGATAGGAGAGGATGGGAAGAATCCAGAATGAAAAGAATACCAAGACAAGAAATGAAAGGCACAGGCAGATGTGGCAAAAACGACAGTGCAGAGAAGAGAAAACGATCTTTTTATGCAGCTAGTTGTTTTGATCTGGAACAAACTGCTGGAGGATAGTACAACAAGGTTCAACAGGGAATTTAACCGTACTTCAAAGGAAAATATTTCCATGCTGTGAGAAAGAGGAAGGGGAATGGGGCCACTGGATATTTAAATGAGCCAGTAAAGGCACAATATATCTCTCCTTCCCCCTCAGTCTGACCTTGTTTAATATATACTAATGTCTGTGTAGTGCATTATTATTGACAAAGACTTTGTCATACCGTATCATAAAAAATATTAGCTTTCCAATATAGCTGGCAGGAACTTATAAATTATTTAAATAAATAACTTACAGCAATGTTACTGTATGCTAATATTGTAAACAAGTTGAATGTTTTAGAGAAATTTACAATAATTAAAATGGATGACAATGAGGCCAAGAGGCAAGCTGGCCTTTTGTTTAGTCCAAACGAAATACATGTATCACCATCCATTATAGTATAAAAGCAATGAATACAATATTTCTTACTTTTTTTTCTTTCGATCTGAGCTGGAAAAACCTCTCTGCCCCAGACTTCCTTTCTCTTTTAGATACAAAATTTTCAATCCTTCTTCATCGCATATACAATTTTTCTCATTAGCAGGAGAAAATATGGGTTGAATCTGTTATTAAACAAGACAATCAAAAGGATCTTTTGAATGCAGTTCAGATTTTGTCAGTTGATATATAGAGACAGAGCCAATCAAAATAAATGTCTGGTTAAATGGTCATCTGGTTCTAATGGAGGTCAATACTGGTGTAGCCATATCAGTGATTGCAGAAGCAGTTTTTAACAAAATTCGCCTGGTCTTCAGCCCTTAAGTTTGCAATAGGCTCAGAACCCAAATCGGGGAACCTTTACAGATTAAGGGTACAACTTCGGGTCTGTTCTCTTATGGTTCAGTTACCAGTGATTGTAGTAAATGGCTCGGGCCCAAGCTTGATGGGACAAAATTGGTTGCGAGAGATTCACCTTGATTGGCTCAACATTTTTCAACTAGAAAATGGTTGCCTGAGTAAAGTCCTAATTAAATACACTGAAGTCTTCCAGGAAGGCTTAGAACAATCGGAGGAGCCAAGGCCACCTTGCACATTGACCAGGAAGCAATTGCATGATTCTACAAGGCCCACCCAGTGCCATTTACCTTAAGTGGAGAAATCAGAAGGCTGGAAAGTGAACGAATTATCAAATAAGTCCAACTTGCAAATGGCAGCACTGGTTTTGAAGTCCAACAAATTCGTTCATCTTTGTGGGATCTTAAACAAACAGTAAACTGCTTTTCGAAGCTGGATAAATACCTAATCCCTTGGACTGAGAATTTATACACAAAGCTGGCATTGTGCCTGTCCTCCATGAAGCTGAACATGAGCTATGCTTATTTGCAATTGTAGAAATATTCTACAAATAAGGGTTTGCCTAATGTCACCCTGTACAAGTTTTCAGCAGACACTAGAGACTGTAGGTAATCTACCTAAAAAAAAAATTTACAATGTCTACCCCAGGTCACCATTTATCTAGATGACATACTAATAACAGGGAAAATCAATAAGGAACACTTGGAGAACTTGGACATAATCCTAAGGCATTTATTCAAGGCAGGCTTGTGCCTAAGAAGGGAAAATGTGTATTCCAGGGCCCCCACGTAACCCACTTGGGCTACAAAGTTGACAAGACTGGGTTACACCAGTTAGAAGATAAAGCGAGGGTGATCAAAGGTGTCCTGGCCACCATGTCTGTCCAGCAACTTAGGTCTTTCCTTGGGCTGGTGAATTATTATGGAAAGTTCATGCATAACCTAGGCTTCATCCTGGCACCTTTGCATCTACTCCTAAAAATGGCTCAGCCTTTGAAATGGTCTCATAGACAAGCTCTAGCTTTTAGAGAATTAAAGAAATGGCTTGTCATAGAATCATAGAATCCCTACAGTGTAGAAACAGGCCATTTGACCCAACAAGTCCACACCAGCCCTCCAAAGAGTATCCTACCAGACACATTCCCATGCTAAATTGCCTACACATTCCTGAATACTATGGGCAATTTAGCATGACCAATTCACCTAACTTTCACAGCTTTGAACTGTGGAAGAAACCGGAGGACCTGGAGGAAACCCACGTAGTTTTGGGGAGAATGTAACTCAGCACCGTCCCCCACCCCGAGGTTGTAATTGAACCTGGCAGCAGTGCTAACTACATAGTCAACATGCTACCTGGCATGGAAATCAAAAATAAAAACAGAACTTGTGGGCACACTTAGATCCCAAGCGAGATCTGATGTTGACATGCAATGCCTCTATGCTAGGCTGAAACCGATGTTTCAGGCAAAAGGTCTTCTTCAGGACTCAAGCCCTTTGTGAGTATGGTCATTGCCTGGCCTTGTGCAGTTAGATAGTGTTGGCAGGTTTGTTCTAATCCAGTTAACATCCAAAGGGCTTTTAAATAGCAAGGGATAACCCAGTGAAGTGAAAATGGAGTTTTTAACCAGAAATTGAGAGGTGACCTGATAGACGTTTATAAAATAGTGAGAGGTATAGATAGAGTTGATGGTAGTTGTTTATCCCCAAGATGGGGAACTTCAAGACTAGGGGGCACATTTATAAGGTGAGAGGAGAGAGATTTAGAAAAGACATAAAATGCAAATTCTTTACACAGAGGGTGCTGTGAATGTGGAATGAGCTTCTTGAGAAAGTGATGGGTGCAGGTTCAATTACAATGGTCAAAAAACATTTGGATGGATACATGAATAAGAAAGATTTGGAGGAATATGGGCTAGGAGTAGGCAGGTGGGACTACCTTAGTTGGGGATTATGTTTGGCATGGACTGGTTGGACCGAAGGGTCTGTTTCCATGCTGTATGATTCTATTACTCTATAAAGTTCTGGCATTTCTTCCTGTTTCAGGAAATTTGTTCAAAAGTATTTTTGCATGTAAGCAAAAGCCTACCACACTGTTCAACAACCATCACATATATGCCTATCAATAAAAGCAAATTGAGTAATTTTCTCTCACTGGGAGGTAGCTGTCAAGTGAATTCAATTCACCCATGAAGCCTGTTCCAAATGATATGTGTTTTTGCCTGCAAAGACACTTATTATAGAAATGAGGTCACAGGACTATTGCAAACCAATACATTTGCATTAAGTACATTTGCATTCCTCAAAATGTCCACCCCAGTGATATAATCACTGTTTAATATTAAAACCTATGTTTTAAAGGGCTTGACAATAAGAAGCTATGTCCCTTCAAAGAATTCAGACAGTTAGCATCATCAGCTTCCAAGAGTATAGTGTGATGGAAAATGTGTGATTTATGTATATTAACATCATTTTTCTAGAAGTTAGATTTTAAATGAGTAGTAAATGGATGTTGGTTTGTTTCTGTGAAGGGGTTTAAAAATTAACAAGGTCAATCTTTCTGGGGCCATGATTTTTAAACAAATATGTGTCAGGGAGCAGGTGACTGTAAGGACCCTCTGAAGGATTAACTGACTTTGTTTATGTCATAGGATTTCACAACAGGAGAGGAAAAACACTGAAAGACATTCACTTGCTCATGGTTCAGAATAATCGAGGTCTGATTTTAGATCAGAAAAACCAAGAGATTGAAAAGCTTTTGCAGTCATTAAGTAAGGGACAGGGCTGAAGTCAGAAGCAAATACAGTCTCTCCTAGAAAAGGGAGATTATTCAGAAAAAATTAAGGAAGTAAGTCACCTCAATGAAAGAGAGCTTGTGGAACTTCTATATTATAAGTTGGCTTGATCCTGCGCAGAATTAGTAGACTGAGAAAGTCTAAGCTCTCATGTGTGAGCATCCACGGAAAAGACTTCACAGCTCATTTCTTTTGTGTAAAGAGCTTCTATTTTATCATTAAAATTAAATCTGCAACTTTGTCTGCTTATGTTTTAATGAGAGATTGCCATGTTAAATTATAAAGAAATAAAATATGATCCATCAGGCCGGAGTTCATTTCAGGAGCCAACTTGTTCAGTCGTAATATCAGCTGGGAACATAACACCAAACAGACATACAGATCAGTAGATAGGGCAAGTCACTGAAATAATTTTACAGAGGCCAGTATCCAGTCACCAAGTAAACTTTTATATCATATGAACAGTCCCTGACTCTCATATTACCTCTTCAGAGTCAGCTACCAGAATCTCTGACACTCCTTTATTTACTCCAAGTAAATAAAGGTCCAACTTGCTGACCTCATTACAATCACTGCATCCCTTCCCCTCTGAGTCTGAGGACATAGGCTGGTTCTTTTTCCTGGAGAGCTTCCTGGGGTGTTTTAGAACTCCATCAGGTTCCTCTGACTCAGCATCCAATAAGGGCTCCATGTAACACATGGGAGCTCGCCTCTTCCCCAGGTGCGCCTCAGTAGAATTTCACTCTCTTCTTCTGGCAGCAAAGGCGTCAAGGTGGCTACATCTGTCATGTCCATCTCTGATTCAGAGGATTTATCAACGCTTGATGAACTTACAGGTTCCAGCAGCCTTTCTGACTGTCCCGAGGTACAGAGCATGTTTTGCTTCCTCATTTGTGAATTTGCAACTTTCACATGGCCCACTTGTCTGTCCATGACCATCGAACCTTCCCAAACCTTACACTGATCCAGACCATACCTGTTACCCATGTGGGGCCATTTCCACGATTCTTACACCAAACTTTGTCCCCTATATCAAACTATCTCTCTCACTTGTCAGGTTTTCTCTACCAGAGTCTGTGTCCAGTGTTGACATTCCTGATACCATTTCACCCATCTCCGGGAAGATGAGGTTTAACCTGGTACGGAGTCTTCTACCCATTAGTAACTTTACGGGTGTTGTCACTGTAGTTGCACGTGAGGTGATCCTATAACCAAACAGGAACCTTGACAGCTTGATACCTAATGAAGCTGAGGGTTGTTTCTTCAAGCTAACCTTCAAAGTTTGGACTGCTCTTTCTGCCAGGCCATTGGATGATGGGTGTTGTGGAGCTGTCCTGTTCAACTCTAGGAAATATACAATTTGCCTGCTGTTGAACAGTGACCTGTTTGTTGTATCCAACACTTCCAGGAGTCTGTGTATTGAAAAGGTCAGCGCAGCTTTTCTATTGTAGTCCACGTATTTGACGAATGAACTCTACGCACTTTCAATCACTTTGAGTGGGGATCTACAATGACTAAGAACATTGATCCCATGAAAGGATCTACATATTCAATATATAACCAAGTCCAAGGTTTATTCAGCCATTCCCACAGATGTGAAGGAGCTGCAGGTGATAATTTTGTCTTTGTTGCCACTCTGGGCACTGCTCCGCCAATACAGCTATGTCTGTATCCAGGCCTGGCCACCAGACATATCGTCTCACTAGCATCTTCATTTTGGAAACCCTTGGATGGCCTTGGTGGAGCTCAGCGCATATTTGGTGGCAGCCTTTGCTCAGGACAATCATGTTGTTCCCCACGACAATATGCTGTGCTCTACTGTGATCTGGTCACTCTCGGTCCAAAAAGGTCTCAATTCTAGTTGTGGCGACCCTTTGGTTTCCCCCATCTTCACCAGCTGTTTCAGTTTTGCCAGGACTGGATTCTTCTGAGTCTAAAGTCTGATATTGTCAGCTGTGACTGAGAATGTGTCCGGGAAGTTTAATATCATCACAAACTCTACCATAGGGGGTACGACTGGTGGTGTACCTGCTAATAGGACATGGCTCAATGAATCCCAGTTTGCTACTCAGCTTCCCAGATGATATTCCAACTTTTAATTCTAAGCACTTAATTATTAGAGCACACCGCTGAATGTGGCTGGAGGTTATGAGCAGCACTGCTTTGTCCTCTTGAAGCAGACAAAGTAGGGGTTGTGGTCAGTGACCATAGCAGTAATGATGGAACTTTATGACTCCAAATGTGACTGCCAAACCCTCCTACCTCATTTGGGCATATTTGCGCTCAGCATTAGCCAAAGTCCTGAATGCATACACTATTGGGCATTCCTTTCCATTGGGCCACCTATGGACTAATACCACCCTGAAGCCTAGCATAGAGGCATTGCATGTCAACATCAGATCTCGCTTGGGATCTAAGTGTGCCCACAATTTCCAGTGAGTGGAAATTGAAAACGACCAGCATCATAAGTAGTGTGGTTACAAGAGCAGGTCACAGGCTGGGAAATCTGTGGTAGTTAATTCACCTCCTGAGTCTGCAGAGTCTGTCTGTCGTTGACAAGAGTATGATGAAGTACTGTTTACTTTCCTGGATGAGTGCAGCTCCAACACCATTCAAGAAGCTTGCCACCACCCAAAAGAAAGCAATCTGTAAATTGGCACCCCATCTAATACCTTCAATATTCATTCCCCTCAACACCTATGCACAGTTGCAGCAGTGAGTACATCTACAAAATGCATTGCTGTAACTCATTAAGATCCTGTTAACAACAGCTTTCAAACTGTGATCACTCCCACCTTGAAAGAGAAGAGTGGCAAATGCATGGGAACATCACCACCTCTTCAAGTTTCACTGCAAGCTATTCTCCATCCTGACTTGGAAGTATATTGCCGTTTCCTCATTGTTAGAACATAGAACATAGAACATAGAAGAATACAGTGCAGTACAGGCCCTTTGGCCCTCGATGTTGCGCCGATCCAAGCCCACCTAACCTATACTAACCCACTATCCTCCATATACCTATCCAATGCCCGCTTAAATGCCCATAAAGAGGGAGAGTCCACCACTGCTACTGGCAGGGCATTCCATGAACTTACAACTCGCTGAGTGAAGAACCTACCCCTAACTTCAGTCCTATATCTACCCCCCCTTAATTTAAAGCTATGCCCCCTTGTAATACCCGACTCCATACGCGGGAAAAGGTTCACACTGTCAACCCTATCTAACCCCCTAATCATCTTGTACACCTCAATCAAGTCACCCCTAAACCTTCTTTTCTCTAATGAAAACAGCCCCAAGTGTCTCAGTCTTTCCTCATACGATCTTTCTTCCATACCAGGCAACATCCTGGTAAACCTCCTCTGCACCCGCTCCAGTGCCTCCACATCCTTCCTATAGTATGGCGACCAAAACTGCACACAATATTCCAGATGCGGCCGCACCAGAGTCTTATACAACTGCATCATGACCTCAGGACTCCGGAACTCAATTCCTCTACCAATAAAAGCCAGTACGCCATATGCCTTCCTCACCGCACTATTTACCTGGGTGGCAACTTTCAGAGATCTGTGTACATGGACACCAAGATCCCTCTGCTCATCCACACTACCAAGTATCCGACCATTAGCCCAGTACCCCATCTTTTTGTTATTCTTCCCAAAGTGAATCACCTCACATTTAGCTACATTGAATTCCATTTGCCACCTTTCTGCCCAGCTCTGCAGCTTCTCTATATCCTGCTGTAACCTGCCACATCCTTCCTCACTGTCAACAACTCCTCCGACTTTCGTATCATCCGCAAACTTGCTCACCCAACCTTCTAACCCCTCTTCCAGGTCATTTATAAAAATGACAAACAGCAATGGTCCCAAAACAGATCCTTGCGGAACACCGCTAGTGACGGCACTCCATGAAGAAACTTTGCCATCAACTACTACCCTCTGTCTTCTTCCATCCAGCCAATTCCTAATCCAAACTTCCAACTCACCCTCAATGCCATATCTCCGTATTTTCTGCAGTAGCCTACCATGGGGAACCTTATCAAACGCCTTACTAAAATCCATATATACCACATCTACCGCTTTCCCCTCATCAACCTCCTTCGTCACCTTTTCAAAGAATTCAATAAGGTTTGTGAGGCACGACCTGCCCTTCACAAAACCATGCTGACTATCCTTGATCACATTATTCCTATCCAGATGTGCATAAATCCTATCCCTTACAATTCTCTCTAAGACTTTGCCCACAACAGAAGTGAGACTCACCGGCCTATAGTTACTAGGGTTATCCCTACTCCCCTTTTTGAACAAGGGAACCACATTTGCTATCCTCCAGTCTTCTGGCACTACTCCTGTAGACAAAGAGGACATAAAAATCAAGGCCAATGGCTCTGCAATCTCCTCCCTTGCTTCCCAGAGAATCCTAGGATAAATGCCATCAGGCCCAGGGGACTTATCTATTTTCACCTTTTCCAGGATTTCCAACACCTCTTCTCTACATACCTCAAAGCCATCCATTCTACTTATTTGTGACTCAGTATTCCCATCGACGACAATGCCCTGTTCCTGAGTAAATACTGAAGAAAAGTATTCATTCAGTGTCTCCCCAATTTCTTCCGCCTCCACACGCAACTTCCCACTACTATCCTTGACTGGACCTATTCCTACCCTAGTCATTCTTTTATTCCTAACATACCTATAGAAAGCCTTAGGGTTTTCCCTAATCCTACCGACTAAGGACCTTTCATGTCCCCTCCTTGCTGCTCTTAGCTCTCTCTTCAGGTCCTTCCTGGCTACCCTATAACTCTCAATCGCCCCAATTGAACCTTCACGTCTCATCTTGAGATAGGCCGCCCTCTTCCATTTAACAAGGGATTCCAATTCCTTATTAAACCACGGCTCCCTCGCACGACCCTTTCCTCCCTGCCTGACAGGTACATAATTATCAAGGACACTCAATAGTTGCTCCTTGAACAAGCTCCACATATCATTTACACTCTTGCCTTGGAGTCTACTTTTCCAAGCCACACATCCTAAGTCATGCCTCACCGCATCATAATTTCCCTGACCCCAGCTATAACTCTTGCCCTGTAGTACACACTTATCCCTCTCCATCACGAGTGTAAAAATCACCGAATTATGGTCACTATCCCCAAAGTGCTCACCTACCTCTAATTCTAACACCTGGCCTGGTTCGTTACCCAGAACCAAATCCAGTATGGCCTCACCTCTTGTTGGCCTGTCTACATATTGTGTCAGGAAACTCTCCTGCACACATTGAACAAACACTGACCCATCTAACAAACTTGAGCTATAGCTTTCCCAATCAATATCAGGAAAGTTAAAGTCCCCCATAACAACCACCCTATTACTGTCACTCATCTCCTGAATCACCTTCCCTATCCTTTCTTCAATGATTCTAGGACTATTAGGAGGCCTGTAAAAGGGTGACCTCACCTTTCCTATTCCTAACCTCAGCCCAAACTACCTCAGGTGGCAAGTCCTCATCCATCGTCCTTTCCACCACTGTAATACTATGCCAAAGCCCCATAATCCCCAGCCCTTACACAAGTACTGTCAGTATATCTAGAACACATGGAATCCAATAATTCAAGAAGGCATTTCCAGAAGAATTTTGGACAAGGATCCAAAATTATTACATGAACTAGGAGCTCACACTCAAGTAGAGGTGATTTCCCAGCACGAATAGAAGATTGGTTGGTTGGTAGAAAACAGAGAGTGTGCATAAATGGGTTTGTTTATAGTCAGCAGGGTATAATAACTGGAGTCCTGCAGGGGTCTGTGCTAGACCCTTGAAATTTATATTTAGGTCACTGGTTTAGATGAAGATATGAAATACATGGTGACAAAATTTGCATATGACATAAAGATATGTCAGAAAATATGTTCTGAATAGAGCAGTGCGGATAGAAATCGATTAAGTGAGTGAAGAAAAATCTAGCAGATGGAGTATAATGTGGGAAAAGTTGGCGTTGTCCCTGTTGGCAAAAAGAATGAAATAGGCAGAGTATTATTTGAACAGTGAACAAATACAGAATTCCAAGCAGCGGAGGAATCTAGGTGCTCAGGTGTATGAGTAATATGAAGCCAGCATGCAGGTACAACAAGTGGTTAAGAAGACTGATGGGATACTATCCTTCATTATGAAAGAAATTGAACATAAAAGTGAGGATGTTTTGCTTCAGTCATATAGGGTATTGCTGAGTTCACATCTTGAATACTGTGTGCAATTCTGGTCTCCTTATTCAAGGAAGGATGTCAATGCATTGGAGCAGTTCAGAGGAGGTTTACTAGATTATTATGAGTGTATTATCTCTGGAGGAAGTATTTGACAGGCTTGGCTTGTTTTCACCAGAGTTTAGAAGAGCAAAGGGTGATTTGATAGAAGTGTATAAGATCCTGCGAAATCTTGACAAGGTGCATGTGGAAAGTATATTTACTTTTATGGAAAAGTCCAAAACTGTTTTAAAATGAGGAGTTACCCTTTTCGGAAGGAGACACTTTCACTTAGCAGGTTCTACAACTTTGGAACTCTCTGACCCAGAAGTCTATGGTAGCAGTGTCATTAAATATTTTGAAGGCAGTGGTAGATTGATTCTTCTTAGGCAACAAGGTCAAAGGTTGTTGGGGGGGTGGTGTAGATGGGAATGTGGAATTTGGAAACAAGTAGATCAACAATGATCTTATTGAATGGAGGAGCAAGCTTGAAGGGCTATTGGCCAACCACTGCAACTTACTTGATTGTTTGTGTGGCAGCTCACCAGCACCTTCTGAGGGACAATTACAGGAGGACAGCAAACAAGGCTTAGTCAGTGACACCCTCATCTGGTGAAAGGAAGGCAGAAAAGACCAGGAGGTTATCCCACCCTCAAGAGCTGCTGGACACTCAGATGGTTGGCAGCTGTCTCATCTATGTGGTGTCATTGGAGCCTGATTAGCAGGTAAGTCATGGACTTTTGATAGGGCTGTCTAGTAGATCCCAGTGAAGGGGTTTATGAGGATTGGGGGGGAGGCGAATGGCAGTAAGGGATTAAGTGAGGTAGGGAGTACACCCCGCCCCCTTACAACTCAGTCTGCAAGTCCAGTTGTCTTTTGAAAGTTCAGATAGAAACTGATTCTATGACCCTGTTGAAGTTACTCCACAGAGAGTGGAATCCCATCTCTAAGTCACCCTTTATTTACACTTGCTTAGTGCTCGATATTGGTCTGGTTCCCTCGCAGTCGAAAAGTGTGGCGCTGGAAAAGCACAGCAGGTCAGGCAGCATCCGAGGAGCAGGAGAGTCAACGTTTCAGGCATAAATCCTTCATAGTAACGTCATTCCTGATGAAGGGCTATGCCCAAAATGTCGACTCTCCTGATCCTCAAATGCTGCTGACCTGCTGTACTTTTCCAGAACCACACATTTGACTGGAGTGCTCCAGCATCTGCAGTCTTCATTTTCTCCTCCCTCCCTCAGAGTCAACTCTCATAGTGAACAGAACTTGTTTAAAGCTGTCAGCCAGAGCTCCCTGATTGAGACAGATTAACAACCCCAATCAGGGAACACTTAAACTATGGGGTCCATCTGGTTAAATCAGCATATCCATCAGGAATGGATTGCAGGGTAGAACAGGTGATCTGTTAATAGTGGAGCAGCCTGGACAATGGAAGATTAATCCATTAACACTGACTCATCTCTGCCAAACATGAAAAGAACCAAACTGTTTTACAGATTAATTTTGAAACCTGAATCTTTTCTGATGAGATTTAAGTGTGAAACCTTTTTTTTCTGAATCCTGCATAACATTATCTGTGAATCCTCTTATATTTGCCTGAGATTAGAATTTGCTACATCATAAAATGTCAGAGTGGAATGAAGAAAACCTTTACCAGAAAAAAATGTAACCTTTCCATTCCCACCACTCAGTTTACAAGCTAGCCCAGCATGTCTCCCTCAACAGAAGATATATATTTAGATAATGAGGATAATTTCACCATTAACCACACAAGGAGAACAGTCAGAATCTATCTGTGATTTTAGAAGTGTTGTTGGAATTTAAAAAAAGAATTCATTTGTAATTAATGTGCTGGAATAAACAAGTCAGGTTATTTTTCCTCATTGAGGTTGAGGAAAATCAGTGTATTAAAGAAGGCAAAATAAAGAATAGTTACTTTGGCTCATGCCTTGTTGTGATGTCCCAGTATCAGAGTAAAGATGAAGCAAATTAATAAATGTTTTTGCTTTTAAGATCTCCAGTGGAATCCAAATACCCAGGGCCTTTAGCAGCAGCAACTATACCCCAAAACTAACGAGCTTGCTTCCACTTTGACTGTACCTGAACTGCACAAATGGCGAGGAAAAAAAAAATGCAGAGACCGGTTCCCTTTCCCTCAGAAATTGAGTCCAATGAATGGCAATGTCTGGGAGGACAATTTTATTGTCGGAGATCGTAGAATGGGTCAGCATGGAGAAGATAAAAGTGATGGTGGTGTAATTGGACCTGTTTGTCTGAGGTTCAGGTTGAGGGCCATTGTTAGGGCACAGTGGAGGGGGTTGTGCAATTCACTACCTGACCTTGGACTGACTGCTCCTGACACTTCAGTGTCTGAATGAGAACAGTTCCATTGTCAACACTGGCAGCTCTGATCACCATGAGCAAATGAACTTAGAGTCCAAAATGATACTGCCTTTTATTTGTTGTTTTGTTTCCTTGGTTTCTGAATTCAGAATTGTTTATATGTTCCCATCAAGGTTGGTTTAAAACCCTACTTACTATTATTTATGCTTTTATGTGATGTAGGCCTCACTGGCAATTTGTTGCCCATCCCTAATTGCCCTTGGACTGAGTGGCATGCTCAGCTATTTCAGGGGACAGTTCAGGACCAAACACATTGCTGTGGGTCACGAGTCAATTGCAGACCAGACCAATAAGGATGACAGATTTCCTTCCCCAAATTATACTACAGTGAACTAAGCCAATGTTTGCAAAAAATGATCATTACTGAGCCTAGGTTTCAAATGTGGGTTTTATTAATTCAATTTACTTCCTCCATCAGCTGAGGTGCAATTCTAGCCTTGAGTGTCTGTCTGTGTGGAGTTTGCACGTTCTCCCTGTGTCTGCATGGGTGCTCCGGTTTCCTCCCACAGTCCAAAGGTGTGCAAGTTAAGTGGATTGGTCACGCTAACTGGCCCAATCGTTCTGAGGGATGTGCAGGCAAGGTGGGTTAGCCAAGGGAAATGTAGGGCTACGGGGATAGGGTAGGGGTGGGATACTCTTCAGAAGGTCACTGCAGACTCGCTGGGCTGAATGATCTCTTTCTGCACTGCAAGGATTCGATGATTGCTAGTCCAGTGGCCAGCACGCCTCCCCTGCAAGTTGCAGACTCTTTCAATCCAATGTAGTCAGACCTAGGATGTATTTAAACAAATTGACTGGAAATTCAGTTGTCGGCGATATTCTACAATGTCCAACAACAGTAAGAGAACTCATCCTATTTTAATGGGCTACGTTCAGATTCAGGTCCACAGTTGAGGGCTGGCTATTTAATGCACCAAGTTTCTTTGTATCTTTTCTCTGTTGTCACCTGGATTACAAGCTGCATTGCAATTGACTCATTTTAAGATTAAGGCATCAGGAAGTATTTTGCAAAACTGTTCATTGTTGAGACATTGGTTTTATATGGATTAGCCTAGCTCCAAAAATAGATGAGTTATAATCAACTTACATTCAAAAGAATCCTTTTCTAAAATGGAACAAGAGATTCATTTGTAATGAAGGCAGTGAACAAGATGAGCTGACTTAGCTCATTTCACAAATGATTAATGATACGTCAGCTTCCCCCAACCACTCTAATTCTTCAAAGCTACAGCTATGCATTAGCTGAAGATGCTGCATAGCGACCTACCACTGTGCAATTTCATTAATCAGGTTGTCTTATCACGCAGCCAAGGCAACATTTTATGTAGTCACTAAAACATCTTAAATTGCAATTATTTTCTTTCATAAAAATATGGGTAAATTTGATTTTGTGCTCATTAAATGTGAGAGATGTCAGTGTGATGGTGTTGAATGTGCCTTACATCTTGGATGCAGATTGTTAGTGTTGGCATTGTTCCAGTGAGCATCCCAAGCTGAGTGGCACCACATCAAAGTGCAGATGAACGTAGGAGTTCAACTCATTTAGCTCATTGAGCTTGCTCTGCGATGACTGATCATTTACTTCAATGCCAGATGAGGAAAGTTGCAACTAATCCATTATAGAAATGTGCCTGACCTATAAGAAAGGTGTTTTGTACTGCAGGTATTTTGATACTGCACATTAGCCTTTTCCTCTGATCACTTTCAGTAAAGCAACCAATCTTGGTGTAAACCTTTATCGAAATAGTTGTGTGCTGTGATGAAGGTCATCTTAGACTATGAAATAGAGACATAAATAATGTGTAAATACAAAATAGATCCCTATTCTGTTAGTGTTGATTGGATGTAAATCTTGGTGTTTCATTTACTTTCAAACAGTAAGACTTGTGGAAATAATTATTTGGATAGAATTTGCTTACTGAATTACAATGACAATGCATTTTAGTGTGGAACACATGCAACAATTTGCAGAGAGGGAGAGATAATCATGAGTTTCAAATTTTCATAAATAGCTGGACAATTTGTTTCACTTTGTCATTTACCTCTCAAAAACTGCAACTCGCCCTTACCCTCACCATGAGTTTTAAGAATTTGTTCCATTTGTACACAAATTAACAACTAGACTCACCACAGGAAGGAAGCACAATTTAATGAGGAATATAGAATCCCTACAATGCAGAAACAGGCCATTTGGCCCATCAGGTCCTCACTGACCCTCTGAAGAGCATCCCACCCAGATCCATTATCCCCTTAAGCCCACATTCCCCATTGCTAACCCACCTAGCTTATACATCTCTGGATACTTTGGGCAATTTAGCCTGACTGCACATCTATGGACTGTGAGAGGAAACCAGAGCACCCAGAACAAACCCACACAGAAAAGGAGAGAATGTGCAAACTCCATTTAGACAGTTGCTTGAGGCTGGAATCAAACCTCCATTCCTGGCACTGTGAGGCAGCAATGCTAACCACTGAGCCACCATTTATGCTGCATTATTCAACCTCTACAGCACTGAAGTTGAATGGTTTTATTGTGCATAATGTAGGTGTCACTAAAAAGGCAGGCATTTATTGCCCATCCCATGTTGTCTTGGACTGAATGGCTCACTCAGCCACTTTGAAGGGCAGTTAAGAATCAACCACATTGCTGTATGTCAGAAAACAGTAAGGATAGCAGATTTCTCCTAAATGGCATCAGTGCACAAGATGGATTTTTTCCAACAATAGATTAATTTTAATTCCAGATTTTGTTGAATTCAAGTTTCCCCATTTGCCATGGTGGTGCTATGATCCAGGGTCCCCAGAACATTAGCCTGGAGCTCTGGATTACACGTCCAGTGTCAATGCCACCATCATCAATCCAACCTATGAACCTCATCCTACAGGCAGTGAACTGTTCTTAAATGCATAAAATAGTAAGATACTAGCTTTACATTACAGCTGGAATATTGTGCACAGGTTTTGGCCCCACAGTTCAGGAAGGATGTGATCACACTTCAAGGGTGAAAACCTTCAGATATGATGTTAGATTAGTGAAGTTTGGACTGCTTTTCTTGGTAAGGCGATCTGAGAGGAGATTCCATTAAGGTTTTTGAAAACATGAACGATCTGGACAGAGTAGACAGAGAGAACTGTCAAAAATGGATCAAGAATGAGATCGCATAAATTTAAAGTGATTGACAGAAGCAAATGTGATGTGAGAATAAATCCTTTTACACAACAAGTGTTTTGTGATTCTATACTTCCAGTTCTTAATTTTCATTTTTCTTTATTGTCTCTTTTTCTCTCTCTCTCTCGCTCTCTCTTCATCTAATATTTATTTCCCTCTCTTTATCTTAATCAGATATGACTCTAATTCTCCCATACTTTCTCTGTTTTTATTAAAATGGATTCTCATTCAGGAAGGAGGTGGAGGCTGCCGGTTTCACAAAGACTTCACATTGTCTATTGACCTCATTATCGTCACGTGTGTCCATTAACTTGCAGTGCAAAACTATTTCAGCTGAAGTGGGAGCTGGCAGGGTGGACGTGGGTTAGTGAAGTATGCCTGCAAAATCTGGGCCAATTAAAAAAACAATTTTCAAAGAAAGTTTCAACATTTTCAGAACACTCACAAATACAATACGCCACCTGTCATATTTACTTATTTTCTCAGAAAGCCAATCATTTCCTGCTGAATTTTTATAATCCCAAAGTAACTTCATGAACTGCCTACATTTACGTTGTTTCCATATAATTTAGAATTTGGAGAAAAAAATCCTATCTGGTTCATTAATGTCCTGTGGGAGGGGATAATCTGCTTTCCTTACTTGATCTGGCCGACATGTGACTCCAGACCACACAATAACGCTCTTGACTTTTACAACCTTCTGTAATGAGTGTGGTGTTGGAAAAGCACATCAGGTCAGGCAGCATCCAAGGAGCATAAAAATCGACGTTTCATCAACAGCCCTTCATCAGGAATCATTCCTGATAAAGGGCTTTTGCCCGAAACGTCGATTTTCCTGCTCCTCAGATGCTGCCTGACCTGATGTGCTTTTTCAACACCACACTCTTGACTCTAACCTCCAGCATCTGCAGTAATCACTTTCGCCTAACCTTCTGTAATGTTCTAACTCCGTTCGAGGGATTAGTTCACAAATATGACGTCTGCATCCCATGAAAGAAAAAAAATTCTAAAGCTTTTAATTGGTTATTTCTTTGAAAGAACTGGTACAGACATGATGGAATGAAGGAAATCAGAATGACACCAAATAATGTGTATTATAAAATGTCAAGGTTTGGATTTTAAATTTATATTAATGTAAATGCTTGATCACGTCTTAATATATATTGAATGCATTTTCTCAAGTATCCCATGTTAATGTACACCTTTAATTATTGAGTTACTAGTAAGGCTGAACCAGATTTTATCCATTGGAGGCAGGAATCATGAATTGGGCCATTTCCTGACAATTGTGATCCTGCCTCCTGCCTGCCCACACCATCATCACTTTGCGATATTGGAAGAGGGATGAACTGGAGTTAGTGCTGCTACCTCCTGAAGTAGGGCCAGGGTTTAAACAGAACTTAGAAGATGCTGAGAAAGCCAGGTTAAGAGGTCCACCTCCATTCACAGGAACATGGTCTGGTAAATAAATACTCGTCCCATCCAAGTGACAGGAAAACATCTCCAACAAGAGATTATCGAACCACTGTCCCTTGATGTGCAATAGCATTGCATTACTGAAATCCCAATGATCAACATCCTGGGAGGTTACCATTGAACAGAACTAGAACTGGGTAATTAGAGATAGGCAATGAAAGCTGGGATAGTCAGTAATGCCTTAACCTTTATATGAATAAAATAAATTAGCCCTGCTTGGTAAAGTATCAGGCTCCCTAACCCTTACCACTCATACTTCTACTTCAATCACCCTTAGCATACTCATGCCTCCTCATATATTATCTTACTTGTCCCCATTATTCCATGCTCCCTACCACTTTATGGTTTGCCATACTCCTTTAGATCCTGATATTGCCTTCATGCTTCTTCATTCATTATGCCTCCTTATCTCTCCCCGGAACAGTCCCCATACACTTTCATCTGGTACCCATACAATTGATGATCAATATTCAGATAACAAAGCTTAAGATGCTCATAAAACTGTCAAAATAAACAATCACTGTTGTAATGTAAGAAGATTTGATTAGATTCCCTACAGTGTGGAAACAAGCCCTTCAGCCCAACAAGTCCACATCTACCCTCCGAAGAGTAACCCACCCAGGCCCATTTTCCTCTGACTAATGCACCTAACATCATGGGCAATTTAGCATGACCAATTCACCTGTCCTGCACATCTTTGGACTGTGAGAGGAAACCAGAGCACCTGGAGGAAATCCACGCAGCCACAGGAAGAATGTGCAAACTTCACACAGGCAGTCGCCCAAGGCAGGAATCAAACCCGGGTTCCTGGTCTGTGAGGCAACAGTGCTAATCACTGAGCCACCATGCCACCCCTGTCTGTCCTATGACATACATCAAATCCTCAGATACAACAATGTAATAATGACTGTATAATCTGTTTTTGAGAGTTGTTGGCAGTAGAAATTTGGTTAAGATAACTTAAGGATAATTCCTTGCTCTTCTTTAAAATAATCCCATGTGGTCATTTTCACACACCAGAAAGGGCAATCAGAGCATTAGTTGAGCATTTCAGAAGAAGATATTGTTTCTAGCAGTCCAGCCCTCCCTCAGTCCTGTTTTGGAGTATTACCCTGTGATTTTGTGCTCAAGCCCTTCTGACTCAGAGGCAAGGGTACTATCAATTGAACCATTTCTCTTCTGTAGTTTTGAGGAAGGGTCACTAGACTTGAAACATTAACTCTGCTTTCTCTCCACAAATGCTGCCAGACCAGCTGAGCTTTTCCAGCAATATCCATTTGTGTTTCTCATCCTGCTGAAGGTAAGCAGCATTTTCTCATTTCTACAACCACCCAGTGTTCAAATGATTTGTTAGACATGGCAAAGACCTTATCGGTTTTTGCAGCAGATTGCTACTTCCTATTGTTATTTTTCTAAACCATGGCACTGTTTCAAACAGGCTTTTGATATACACTGTGATATCATTCCCTGCTGTGAGAAAAGCCTGCATTTCTAAAGCCTCCCTTATCAGCCATATTGAGAAGTGTTTTGGGAAACATGACAGGAAAAGATAGGTTTTTACAAAACATAATTTAATCTAATTGTTTACTCATTTTAGATTTGTCCCTATTAAAAATAAAAGGCCTGTAAGAGTTGTAGAGGCAGAAATCCTCATAGCATTTAAGAAGTCTTTAAATGTACATTTGCAATGCCAAGGCATACAAGACTATGGGCCAAGTGCTACAAAATGGGATTAGACTAGTTTGATCAGTGCAGATTTGATGGGCCAAAGGGTCTTTTTTATGCAGTAGACTCTGAGATTGTAAAAACGTGTTGATTATCTTAAAAAAACGAATAGATTGGTGCAGAAAATTGGAGGCATTATTTCTCGATTGTGCCCAGCCCAATTGCAACTCAATAAAATTCCTAAAACAGTGATTTGGATGGGATGTAGGGGTTTGTATATGTTCCACATCCTCCCCCAACTTTTATTCAATCTGATTAATGGACATTTATCAGAGATTTGGAGTCTGGTTTGACAAACCAAATGTGTATAATCCTATAGTGGAAAGATAAAAGCAAATATTATCCCAGTAACTCCAATTAAGGTATATCTTTAGTATATCTATGACATTTGTGTTTTAGAATGGCTTCATCTGTCCAGATCAGCTTAGACCAGACTTCAAGGTGTCTATATCTCAGTATTAATATTGTATAGTATTGAGATTGCAGCAGGCATCTCTATCTTGAATTGTTCTAGTCTCAACCTTATTAGCAGAGTTTCTCTCATGTTGCTATGGTGGTCATAGTTACTTCACAGATCTGTATCCCAGAGGCCAGTCTCCTTAAATGCTGTTTTTACGAGCCATCTTGATAGCATTCCTGCCTCTGAGTCAGGAAGTTGTGGGTTCAAGCACAACAATCAAAGCTCATATGCCAGCACAGTATCGAGGGAGTACCTCACTGGCCCACATTCTGTCTTTTGAACGAGCCTTAAAACTGAAGCCCAATGCTGTCTCAGGTGGATTTAAGTGATCCTATGGCACTACATCCTAGAAGAAAGAGGGACTATTGAAAATAACTCTGGCAATTGTTATCCCTCAAACAACATGACAAACAATTTTCCCGTCAGTCTCACATTGCAATTTGTGGAAGCTGGCTGCTTACAAATTGGTTGTTCCATTCATTACATTACATTCACAACCATAACTGAAAATGTACTTAGCACGTTGCAAAGTGATTTGGCATCATGTGTCTTTCTGAAAGACACTATGTTAGTGTGGGTCTTTTTAAATAAAAGACAATGGTTTTATATTGTAATGAAAAATTCAGAGAATATCATTCCCAAAATGCAGATTCAACAAAATTCCTTTGTAACAAAAAGTGCAGATAGCTCATTCAGCCAACACAAATAGTTCTGTGGAGGAGCAGACATTTTGTATATTATTGGCAAGGCAATGGCTTTTCTTAGTTTGAGAAATAATTTTGTATTCGCATAACACTTTATTAGGTCTCTTGGGGCATCATAAAGATCTTCACATATAATCATGAAGTGTAATCAATTACTCTCAATTATACATATCAACCACTTTGCATATAATAACCACATAGAAATAACAAGCAGATGAATGAGCAACTTCTGAATATTATCCAGGCCATAAGGCTGAGAAAACCATCTTAGATGTCCATGAGAAATGCATGGTTAATTGTCAATCACCACTAGTTTCTTTTTTATTGAAGACTGCCGATTTACCATTACACAATTGGGCTGCTGTTCGTGATGACTTTCATGTAGAAATGACCTACTTTTCTTCGATGGCACCTGGAACAGACTTCTGAGGCCCATCTTATTAGCAAGAGACTTCTCTGATAATTGCAACACTTCTTCAATTTGGCACTTAATTGCCCACTTAGATTACGTGTTCAAATTCTGAAGCGGGTCTTGAACCGATGGATGGAGGGCTGAGGGTGTTACCAGTTGAGTTATACTCACTCAAGTGAACTTCAGTTTAAGAACTGAATTAGTTTGCTGATTTTAAAATGATTTGCGAATGGTTTAAACATGACGAAGAGTTCATTGTTATGTCAACAGCCAGAAAGAAGCCATACTAGTAATAATATTTGTCCTTTCATTATTGAAGGCAGTCTATGGAAGCTTCCTCATAAATTTAAGTTCAGGACAATGTTTCATGTAGACAGATCATCAAGATTTATCCCCATAAAAAGACAAAATATTGCATTACAAGGGCTGTAAGTAAGAATTGATGATAAATTATATGTGTCCTAATATAAATACGAATGCAAAATAAGGCACTGTCACAAAGTGTTAGTGGAATTGATGGGGAACAGGTAGTTTATTTTACACTGAATGAAATGGCAGATAGAATTATTAAGGTTTGTGCAAAGATTTGTAACTCAGGCGTCGGTTGCCATGATTATGGGTATCAAGATTATAGTGGTGCTGGAAAAACACAGCAGGTCAGGCAGCATCCGAGGAGCAGAAAAATTGACATTTTGGGCAGGAGCCCTTCATCAGGAAGTTGTGGGTATGTTCGCCGAGCTGGGAAGTTGATTTGCAGACGTTTTATCATCTGTTTAGGACATCTTCAGTGCTTTGGAGCCTCCTGGGAAGCACTGCTGTACTGTGTCTTCTGGAATTTATTTGATTCTGTTCCTGCTGCTTCCGTTGTGAGTTCAGGTTGTTTGTTGTAGTGACAAGTATATTGGGTCCAGGTTTATGTGTTTGTTGATAGAGTCCATGGATGAATACCATGCTTCTGGAAATTCTCTGGCTGTCCTATGTTTAGCTTGTCCTACAATTGTTGTGTTGTCCCAAGAATTTGTAGTCCTTGTCATCAGGGACAGCTGGTTGTGGCGTTTAGTGCTAGTTAATGTTCATGGATGTGGATTGCTAGTTGCCTGCCTGTTTGTACTATATAATGTTTCGTGCAGTCTTTGCATGGAATCTTATAAACTTCATTAGTCTTGCACATGATGGGTATTGGCTCTTTTGTTCTGATGAGATATTGTCTGAGCATGGCTGTCGTGAATCCAAGTGGTCGAATAAGTTTGGCTATTGGTTCCATGATGTTTTTTATATAAGGTAACATGGCTAGTGTGTTGGGTCATTTGCAAAACTAATGTAATTTACAAGATTCCATGCAAAGACTGCATGAAACACTATATAGGGCAACAAGCAGACAACTAGCCACTAAACACCATGACCAGCTGTCCCTAGTCGCCACACACACAGGTGACAAGGACCACAAATTTGACTGGGATTGGGACAACACAACAATCATAGGACAAGCTAAACATAGGACAGCCAGAGAATTTCGAGAAGCATGGCACTCATTCACAGACTCTATCAACAAACACAAAGACCTAGACCCATTATACTGATCACTACAACAAAAACCGGAACCAGCAACTGGAAGCAGCAGGAACAGAATCAAATAAATCCAAAAGAGACAGTACAGCGGCGCTCCACAAGGGGCTCCAAAACACTGATGATGTCACCTAGACAGGGGACAAAACCTCTGCAAATCAACTTCGCAGCTTGGCGAACATACTCACAACCATAAAATTATTAATATAACCTTCTAGTGTTTTATCCGATATTATAAAATTTATATTATAAGAACCTAAGAACTAGGAGCAGGAGTAGGCCATTTGGCCCTTTGAGCCTGCTCTGCCATTCAATACGATCATGGCTTATCTTTTCATGGACTCAGCTCCACTTACCCTCCCTCTCACCATAACCCTTAATTCCTTTACTGCTCAAAGAGGTATCTATCTTAGCTTTAAAAACATTTACTGAGGAACTCTCAACTACGTCACTGGGCAGGGAATTCCACAGATTCACAACCCTCTGGGTGAAGAAGTTCTTTCTCGATTTGATCCTACTCTGCTCCCCCTAATCTTGAGGCTATACCCTCTTGTCCTAGTTTCACCTGCCAATGGAAACATCCTCTCCACTTCTATCTTACCTATTCACTTCATAATTTTGTATGTTTCTATGAGATCATCCCTCATTCTTCTAAATTCCAATGAATTTAATCCCAGTCTACTCAGTCTCTTCTCATAAGCCAACCCCCTCAACTCCAGAATCAACCTAGTGAACTTTCTTTGTACCCCCTCTAATGTCAGTATATCCTTTCTCAAGTAAGGAGATCAAAACTGCACAGTGTATTCCAGGTTTGGCCTCACCACCACCCTATACAGCTGCAGCATAACCTCTAAACTCTATCCCTTTACTAATGAAGGACAAAATTCCATTTACCTTTTTAATTACCTGTTGCATGTGCAGACCAACGCTCTGTGATTCATGCACAAGGACACCCAGGTCCCTCTGCACAGCATGCTGTAATTATTTTACCATTCAAATAATAGTCCTTTTACTGTTATTCCTACCAAAATGGATGACTGCACATTTATTAATATTGCCCACTCCCGTTGCAAAGTTTCACAGACCTCTGCACACTTTGCCCTACCATTTATCTTAGTATCATCTGCAAACATTGACACACTACACATGATCTCCAACTCCAAATTATCTATGTCAATTGAAAATAATTGCAGTCCCAAAACTGATCCCTGAGGTATACCGCTAGTCACTGATCACCAACCAGAAAAGTACTCATTTATTCCCATTCTTTGTTTCCTGTTAGTTAACCAATCCTCTATTCATGCTAATACATTACCTATAATGGCTAGCATCTTTATCTTATGCAGCAGCCTTTTGTGTGGCACTTTATCGAATACTTTTTGGAAATCTAGATACACCACATTTACTGGGTCCCCATTGTCCACTGTGCTTAAAATGTCTTCATAGAATTCTGGTAGATTAATTAAGCATGACCTGCCTTTCATGAACCCATGTTGCTCCTGCCCAATGGGATAATTTCTATCTCAATGTCTTGCTATTTCTTCCTTGATACTGGATTCAAGTGTTTTCGCCACTACAGAAGTTAAGCTAACCAGCCTATAATTCCCCATCTTTTGTCTGCCTCCTTTTTTAAACAGTGGCGTCACATTTGCTGTTTTCCAATCTGCTGGAACTGCCCCAGGGTAAGGCAAATTTTGCAAAATTACCACAAGTGCATTTCCTATTTCTCCTACCATCTCATTTAGTATCCTGGGATGCATTCCATCAGGGCAGGAGGCTTGTCTAGCCTTAGCTCCATTAGTTTGTCCAACATTACCTGTTTCATGATAATGATTGTTTCTAGGTCCTCACCTATCTCTGTCTCCTTGTCAGTATCTGGCATGTTATTTTTGTCCTCCACTGTGAAGAATGACACAAAATACTTGTTCAATGCCTTGGCCATTTTCTCATATCCCATTACTAAATCCCCCTTCAAATCCTGTCAAGGACCAATGTTTACCTTAGCCACTCTTTTTTGTTTTATATATATATGTAAACGTTTGCTATCTGCCTTTATATTCTGAGCTAATTTACTTGCATAATCTATCTTACATTTCTTTATAGATTTTTTTGTGGCTTTCTCTTGACTTTTAAAGTTTTCCCAGTCTTCTATTTTCCTGCTGGTCTTTGCCATTTGTATGCCTTCTCTCGGTAATATAAGAAACAGGGAGTGAATATTTTAGTACTGCAGGATCCAACAGACATTTATTATAGTTAACTGTTATGTACCAACCTATATTCCTCTGGCACATGAGTGCCTGGGCTGATATTAAGTTATTAGGTTACAAAAGGCAACATGCTCCAAGTGATCGGATATAAGATGAAGTATGAGACCTTTATACCTATAAAGTTAAAAATCACACAACACCAGGTAATAGTCCAACAGGTTTAATTGGAAGCACACTAGCTTTCGGAGCGAATCACCTGATGAAGGAGCGTCGCTCCGAAAGCTAGTGTGCTTCCAATTAAACCTATTCGACTATAACCTGGTGTTGTGTGATTTTTAACTTTGTACACCCCAGTCCAACACCGGCATCTCTGAATTATTTATACCTATAGGTTACATGCTTTGATTCAGTGATGATATCACGAGCATGTCTGGTAAAGGCAAATGAGAGTTGACTCAACAAGATGTTCTGAAAATAATCTTTAGCTCTCTTTCATCTTGGAAATTTGTTCAGGTTCACCTTATTCTAACAAAAATGATTTATCATCCTTTTCAATCTACTGACCTTTGGAATATTTTCTACGGTTTTGGAAGCTGTCATTTACTCTGAGTTATCCATCACCTTGAATGTTCAAGATCAAATAATTACCATAGTACAGTTATTTCTCTTATTGCACATCTCTAGAATCTACACTCAAATAATTTTGTGAGTCATCTGTCAATGTCTTGGGTATCTCTAAAGCTTTTAATACTATACCCTTTAAATCATGTTGTTCTAGCCATCAGTTTCTTCTCATATTGTTCTGTCTGGGCTGTAATTGATGTGTTACTTCCAGATTATTTTCCCATCAATTTAAGGGCACGTCTGGGATTTGTTTAGTTTCCATTCTTCTCTTTTGTATATCCACTTGTTATCTCACATTATCCACTTTATCGCTACTGATTATACTTTAGGTTCTTTTAAATATCATAGTCTCAATATTTACAGTCTCTGAATCTCTCAGTGTCGTAGTTGAATTGCCTTAACCTGGTATCCATCAAGTCCTATTGTGTCAATGTTTATCTTTATTTCACTAACATATCTAACCAAAAAATGCTTCTCCTTACCATTTTGAATCCAGATTTAGTTTAAATAGGATAAGTAGTTAAAAATTGTCTATGTCACTTACCAGCCGAGATTCTATCCTTTTCCTTAGAAATTTCTGGAGAAACTTGGCAGGTCTGGCAACATCTTTCGAGAGAGAGAAAGAGTTAACATGTGGAGATTGGAATGGCTTTTCTTCTTTTCGGGGAAACCTGCAACCAGGATTTGGAGCTGAAGAAGAAAATTACACTGGATTTGAAACGTTAACCTGGTTTCTCTCTCCACAAATGCTGCCAGACTAGTTGAGCTTCTCCAGCAATTTCCTTGTTTGTTTCAGTTTTCCAGTATCTACTGTATTTTGCTTTCATCCCATACTTTTCCCACAGATTCTGATTTTAACCAGCTCTTCTGAGCACGCAAAAATATAAAAGCCAGAAACCACCAGGGTCCTTCTTAAAATAACCGCATCAGACTCTGATGATAGTTTTAATCTGAGGCCTGTGTATGGAAGGCTAGAAGAGGCAACAAACGTTTTGTTTAAAAAAACCTTGGCTGTTCATGAGTCTGTAGGAGCCAGAATACTCCACAATCCAGAGTCCAAAGTGGCAGTTTAGACCTCTCCTGTCTGGGCTTCATCACCCATGTCCCTCCCACCCTCTACATAGTATGAACCAATGCCCAGGTCCTCCCCATGCTCGGGAGGCTTGCCTTTGGCTAACTTGTCTCACATTAGTTCATTTGAGAAATCTGACTAGGCTTATAAAAAGGAGATTCATGTATTTTGGACTTCATGTGACTGAGGCCAGTCTGCAACCCCCGGTGGCTCAGTGGTAAGCACTGCTGCCTCACAGCACCAGGATCCCAGGTTTGATTCCAAACTCGAGTGACTGTGTGGAGTTTGCACATTCTCCCCGTGTCTGTGTGGGTTTCCTCCAGGTGCTCCAGCTTCCTCCCACAGTCCAAAGATGAATTGGCCATGCTAAATTGCCCATAGTGTTAGGTGGATTAGTCAGAGGGAAATGGGTCTGGGTGGGTTATTCTTCGGAGGGTCAGTGTGGACTTGTTGGACCAAAGGGCCTGTTTCCACACTGGAGGGAATCTAATCTAATCTAATCCAACAGCCCCTAGAAGCATGGCTGTAAGCCCAAGTTACTGGGCTCTATTTTATTTCCTCCAATATTAAAGCTGCATCCAAGAAAACATTTCCTCTTTTTTCAGTTCTGATGAAAGATCGTTGACCTGACTTCCCTGACTTCCTGAGAGATTTGTGGAATTTTTTATGCTTTTATTCCAAATCCCATGTGTTGTTGGTAGCTTGCTTTTGCCCTAGCCCTCCAGAGGATAATTGGGACATGTTGTACCTGGAAGAAAATGATAAAACAATCTTTACAGAATTGTCCAACTGTAGTAAACATCCTAAAGTACAAGCTTGGTAAGAAGTATCTCAACTGCTATGTCACAGGTTCTTTCTCAGTCCACTTCTAATGCCTGTTTCCAGGAACAAGTTACCAGAACCTATAGCTTGACGGCTACCATTCTGCACCAGAGGAGACTTCCCAAGAGACTCTTAGAGGAACAAAGGAACTGGCATAGACCATTCAGCCCCTTGAGCCTATTCCACTGCCCATTGAAATCATGGCTAAGCTGTAGCCTTACTCCATATATCTGTCTTTGATCCCTATCTCTAAATACCTTTGCTTCGCAAAAATGTATCTGTTTCAGATTTAAAATTAACAACTGATCCAGAATCGACTGCCTTTTATGGAAGAGAATTCCATACCTCTACTGCCTTTTGTGTGTGATGTGGAGGTGCTGGTTTTGGACTAAGGTGGACAAAGTCAGAAGTCACATGACACCAAGGTTATAATCCAACAGGCTTATTTGAAATCACAAGCTTTTGGAGTGCTGCTCCTTCGTTGGGTGAAGTGACTTCTGATCTCTTCTAAAAGCTTAAGCACTGAGGTCCAGGTGTTGTTTTTGTAGACAAATATTGCACTCTCTCCAAGACTAATATGTCTTTCCTAAGGTGTGGTGCCCATATCTTCAAGTACTTCAAGTGGTGTCTGTCAGGGTTTTGTATAACTGCATCACAACTGCATTCTTGTATTTCAGTCCTCTAAATATAAAAGCTGGTATTACATTAGCTTTCTTGATTATTTTCTGCACTTGTTTGTGAAATTTTAAATATCTGTACACCTGAACCCTCAAGTCTCTTTGGATGTCCTTTGTATTTCACTTCATACCATCTACAGAGCACCCTGACCTACCCTTTTTTCAGTCAAATGGATAACCTCACACCAACTTACACTGAACTCCATCTGCCACAGTTTTGCCTATTCCTCTCTTACCACATGTGTTTGGCCAGGTCACATACTGTCCATGACTATAAAGCCCTGGAATGGGGTTTCTGGATTAGCAGCAGGGCTGCAATGCATTGAAGTTAATTTATGATACAGATTAAATACCGAGCAAATCTCTCTAAGTTTTCAAACTTATTTATCCAATGTGCTTCCATATTGTAAACATTTTCATTCTTGAATTTGTTAAATCCCAGAGACATATCTGTTAGAGACTATGAATTTTGAATCCTTACTGTCCAGTATTTTTTTAGATTACTTACTTACAGTGTGGAAACAGGCCCTTCGGCCCAACAAGTGCACACCGACCCTCCGAAGAGCAACCCATCCAAACCCATTCCCCTACATTTACCCCTTCGCCTAACACTATGGGCAATTTTGCGTGGCCAATTCACCTACCCTGCACATTTTTTTTGGACTGTGCGAGGAAACCGGAGCACCCGGAGGAAACCCACACAGACACGGGGAGAATGTGCAAACTCCACACAGTTTGAGGCGGGAATTGAACCCAGGTTTCTGATGCTGTGAGGCAGCAGTGCTAACCACTGTGCCACCCTGCTGCCATGCCACCGTGCCAAATTAAGTAAACTAAATTTAAAAAATCAAAAAAAACCTGAAGAAATACTTTCACAATGTTGTTACAAATAATGAGTCAAGGAATTTCTACTGTTTAATAATATTTGATTTACTTGCTGTTTGTGCAGTGGACTCACACCAGTTTTGCATCTTTTTAGTCCAAGGTGAATATACTAAAAATAGAAATGCATTGTTCTAGTGTATGCTAAAACTCATTCACTCAGCTGTAAAGTTCCTGTATGTTCACTGTTATATTGGAATCAGTTTTAGTGGAGTGATGCACACTCTCTCACATTGACATGCAGAGAGCATTTATATTAATGCATCTACTTCCAATTTTCCTGGCAGTGGGACTGCATTTTATACGCTATGATACTGCGATCCAGCATTTCCAGTAGGAAAGAACAAGACGGGAAGTTGCAGAAACTCATCCTGGGAATTCTTAGATGCATTCTCCCAGTTTTTGTAATACCCTCACTGGGAATGCTGGATTCTAGGAACATCCTATAGTGGAAAATATCCCAATATTAAAGTCTTGCACCTATTATGCTCATTATGCTCAATATTTTCTAATCAGTCTGTTCTGAGATCTTATTACACACCTCTGGAGCATGTGGGACTTGAACCAAGGCCTCCTGATTCAGAGATTGGACACTACCACTGCACCATAAGAGCCCCGTATTCTCATTATACAGCATTATTAATATTCAAAATGAACACGAGGAAGAACTTCTACATTCAGAGGGTGAAGTATTTGAAATTCCCTTCCCTAGTGAGCGTTGAAGGTTGGATTATTGAATATATTCAAGGCGGAGTTCGGAGTCAAGTGAATTAGCTTTTCAGGGATATAAAAAGATTATTACTGCAACTACATTGAATTACTTATGGTAATCTGCAAGAGAATTATGCGCATTTTGAAAAGCATGTACTTATTTTGGATGGCAGATCATTTATTAACAGCAATCATTTGGTTTAATTTTTGAAAAGAAAGCTATGGACATTGGCACAAGAAACCTGCTGTATGTTGTTGCGTTTCCTGTAACCCCTGCAGTGGGCAATTTCCTTTTCATGCTGAATGCTTAATAACCGATTACTTGTCTTTTTATTGTCACTGCACTATATGCAAACCACTTCTCGAAGTGGCAAATTTAAAGTGGTAAATCATTTCAAATGATTTTTGATTAAATAACTTTGCTTGCTGTTGGCAACAAGCTAAGAAGCTGTACTCTGACGTGACTATACGAACATCAAGAATATCAATGGGTTTCTCTATACTATTGCGTATTTCTCTATTGTCTCCTTTTCCACAACGGGTAACTCCAGGCTCAGTGTTGCTTTGCTACAGCATTTTTCAGCTTCTTGAACACAATTCTAACTGCACTGCTGGTATTCTAGAACTTTCTTCTTTGCCTTTGTTTGTACCAGCATCACAGCTAAATCGGTGTTCTGCCATCATTCTTATCATTACTATTGAAGTTGTTAACAATGTGATGGTGACCAGTTAACTGTTCTGTGATGTTGAATGAAGGGAAGATGTTGTCCAGGCCACCAGGGATAACTCCAATGGTCTTCTGTGGAATAGTGCCATGAGATCTTTGATGTCCACATGCACAGGTGGATTGTACCTGGGTTTATAACATCTCAGTTGAAAGTCAGCACCTCCAACAGTGTAATGCTCCCTTAGTACTGCATTGGAATGCCAGCCTTGGTTATATGCGTTCAAGCCCTGGATTTATGCGTTCAAGCCCCGGAGTGGAGTTTCAGCCCTGGACTTTGTGTTTCAGAGACAAGAGTGCTACCAACAGAGCCACATACAGTCATAGAGTCATAGAGTCATAGAGATGTACAGCATGGATACAGACTCTTCGGTCCAACCCGTCCATGCCGGCCAGATATCCCAACCCAATCTCGTCCCACCTCCCAGCACCCGGCCCATATCCCTCCAAACCCTTACTATTCATATACCCATCCAAATGCCTCTTAAATGTTGCAATTGTACCAGCCTCCACCATTTCCTCTGGCAGCTCATTCCATACATGTACCATCCTCTGCGTGAAAAAGTTACCCCTTCGGTCTCTTTAATATCTTTCCCCTCTCACCGTAAACTGATTTTTCCTCTGATACACCACTAATTTCAAGATCTTACCCGCACCACACAAAGTTTTCCATGGCTTCACTCTATCCCACCATTGAAACTTTCTTCATCCCTTCCCTGTGGCATTCACTCTCCTGGGTCTGGACTATTGCATTCCTGCTGACACCTTTCATCCATGATAACAGTGACAACACTGCAAATATACCTCACTGGATGTAAAATGCTTTGAAATCTCCTGAGCTGATTGAAGGCACGATATAAATGGAACTTTGGTTAAGTCCCTACTTTTGAATCACCTGTCCTAGGGGTGTGTTTAATGCATCTGAAGTGGTTAATCAAAAATAATTATAAATGGGAAAAATTCCTTTTGTAATTACCTCTCTTCTAAACCTGTGTTTTCAGTGAAACATAACCTTAGATATCATCTAATCAACCTGTTCAGGCATGTCAGGAGCAGGTGGGACTTAAACCTGGCCCTCCTAGGTTAGCAGCAAGGACACTACCACTGAGCTACAGGACCTCTCAGCTCTGCACTCCGTAATGATCTTCGTAATTTAAAGAGGATGTCGTGCAGCTTACTCACTGCAAAATTGAACTGGATAAGCCAAAACAGGATGCTTCTGTTTATGTCATCAAGGGCCACTACTGGTACCAGATGTACATCGATAATTTACCAACTTGGGGTAAAGGACTATTGGGGTTGAGTTTAATAAATGATGTTCACAAGCCAAGCTGAAGATTGATTTATTTTTCAGTTTTTCTCTTCCCTGTCTCCATCACGTGCCTTCTACTTCAACCCCACCTTCCCACATTGTTTCTTTTTCCTTTAAATTCCTTCTTGAAGGTAAAGCTCGTTGTTCAACTAGTATTTCCCCAGTCTTTCTTCAGTGTCCCTCTTCCATTCAGTAATCATTTTTCTGAAAAAAAGCTATCTAGTTCAGCAATTACAATTAGGAAAAGAAACCTGCAGTTCTTGCCTGATCCAGTTTATATAATTTTCTCCAGACATGCAGCAATGTGGTTGACTCTTAATTGTCCTATGTAATTGGCTAATAAACTGCTCAGCTGAGGAATTAAGAACTGGCCTTGCTAGTGATGTAAACATCCCATGAAAGAATAAAGAAATTAACATCGACAATTGGGAGTCAGTCGTTGGTGGCCGAAGCCTTTGGAGATTGACAGTTTGGAATGGCATTGGAAGGGGCAAGCTGAAACAAAAAGCTCAGTTGGAAAAGAGGAAGACCCTTGGAAAACAGAGGCCAGCACATTGTACAATACACGTCTTTACCTGCACAAAATGTAGTAATGACGATAATACCTGAGCTGCAACAGGCAGTACTTAACAGAGCTGACCACCACAATGCATATCAAAGAGACTGAAGGCTACCACTAAATGTGACCACAGGTTTGGAGTCATAGAGTCATAGAGATGTACAGCATGGAAACAGACCCTTCAGTCCAACCAGTCCATGCTGACCAGATATCCCAAATCAATCTAGTCCCACCTGCCAGCACCCGGCCCATATCCCTCCAAACCCTTCCTATTCATATACCCATCCAAATGCCTCTTAAATGTTGCAATTGTACCAGCCTCCACCACTTCCTCATTCCATACACGTACCACCCTCTGCGTGAAAACGTTGCCTCTTAGGTTTCTTTTATATCTTTCCCCTCTCACCCTAAACCTATGCCCTCTAGTTCTGGACTCCCCGACCCCAGGGAAAAGACTTTGTCTATTTATCCTATCCAAGCCCCTCATAATTTTGTAAGCCTCTATAAGGTCACCCCTCAGCCTCTGACGCTCCAGGGAAAACAGCCCCAACCTGTTCAGCCTCTCCCTATAGCTCAAATCCTCCAACCCTGGCGACATCCTTGTAAATCTTTTTTGAACCATTTCAAGTTTCACAACGTCTTTCCGATTGGAAGGAGAACAGAATTGCACACAATATTCCAACAGTGGCCTAACTAATGTCCTGTACAGCTGCAACATGACTTCCCAACTCCTGTACTCAATACTCTGACCAATAAAGGAAAGCATACCAAACACCTTCTTCACTATCCTATCTACCTGCGACTCCACTTTCAAGGAGCTATGAACCTGCACTCCAAGGTCTCTTTGTTCAGCAATACTCCCTAGGACCTTACCATTAAGTGTATAAGTGCTGCTAAGATTTGCTTTCCCAAGAGGCAGCACCTCGCATTTATCTGAATTAAACTCCATCTGCCACTTCTCAGCCCATTGGTCCACCTGGTCCAGATCCTGTTGTAATCTGAGGTAACCCTCTTTGCTGTCCACTACATCTCCAATTTTGGTGTCATCTGCAAACTTACTAACTGTACCTCTTATGCTCGCATCCAAATCATTTATGTAAATGACAAAAAGTAGAGGGCCCAGCACCGATCCTTGTGGCACTCCACTGGTCACAGGCCTCCAGTCTGAAAAACAACCCTCCACCACCACCCTCTGTCTTCTACCTTTGAGCCAGTTCTGTATCCAAATGGCTAGTTCTCCCTGTATTCCGTGAGATATAACCTTGCTAATCAGTCTTCCATGGGGAACCTTGTCGAACGCCTTACTGAAGTCCATATAGATCACATCCATTGCTCTGCCCTCATCAATCTTCTTTGTTGCTTCTTCAAAAAACTCAATCAAGTTTGTGAGACATGATTTCCCACGCACAAAGCCATGTTGACTATCCCTAATCAGTCCTTGCCTTTCCAAATACATGTATATCCTGTCCCTCAGGTTTAGGAGGTAACTACGCATTCAAGGATTTTGTAGAAGGATCATAGTTTGCAAATGGTCTGCAGCGGTTCAAGAAGGCAGCTTACCATCATCTTCTCAAGGGCAACTAGGGACAGGCAGTTAATGTTGGCCAGCACCTATGTCCCATGAGAGAATGGGAGAAAAAAAAGATAAGCGAAGGTATGATGTTAGGTAAGAGGATGGGCTCAGTTTTCCCTGTAAACTCTGACTGTGTGCTAACCAGAACAGAAATTCCAGAACAGACCTTTTCAAAGTGCAGTGTTCTAGAAAAAGTGTGAAAACGTTTGTAGGGTGAGTGGCACCTGAACATTACAATGACAACTGGCATTGGAATGAAAAAGAAGTTGAGTCTTTAGCAGTTGAATCAGAAAGAGATGATATGAACTTGAGAAAGAAATGGTTAGCATAAGACTTTGTGGATTCAAAATTATTGGAAGTAACAACACAGAAAGAGATAATTGGCCCAGTTTGTCTGTTTGGTGTTTACCCACTGTAGCCAATAGTTCTAGTCTTTTCCCTTTTTTTTGATAAACAATGTCCCATGAACCCACTTACTGTCACTTGTCTTCTTATTCTAATGTTGACTGGATTTGCAATGACCACTGATTCTGAAAGTGAATTCCACAGCTTTGTTTATAAAACTTCTCCCACCCTCTGTTCGAAGTCTTGTTTATTTAATCTTGTATTTCTGGTTCCTTTTCAGCTAACAAGGACGGTATCTGATCTTCAGGGTTTAAGTGGTGAGGAGAAATTAGACCAATTAGGCCTTTATTTTCCAGAATTTAGTAGGTTAAGAGGTGATTTAATTGAAGTCTTCAGGGTATTTATAGGAAAGTAGAGGATAGATAAAGATAAACTATTTCCACTGGTTGAAGATTCTCAGACCAGAGGGATAGTCTAGGAATTAGAGCTAGGTGATTCAGGAGAGATTAGAAAGCACTTCTACATTCAAAGATAGTGGAGGTTTGGAACTCTTCTTCAAACAGCGGTCAATGCTGATTTGATTGTTCAATTTAAACTGGAGGTGGAAAAAGTGTTATTAAGTAAGGATATTAAGGGATATGGGACCAAGGCAGGAATTTGGAGTGAGGCCACAGATGAGCCATGATCTAATGGAATGGAAGA
The DNA here is from genome assembly GCF_037043375.1 of Chiloscyllium plagiosum. Classification (NCBI taxonomy): domain Eukaryota; kingdom Metazoa; phylum Chordata; class Chondrichthyes; order Orectolobiformes; family Hemiscylliidae; genus Chiloscyllium; species Chiloscyllium plagiosum. The sequence continues at coordinate 12,913,834 of NW_028270170.1, read as the reverse complement.
GCAGGCTTGAGGGACTGAATGGCCTATTCCTCTTCCTATGTTCCTTCTTCAGATCAGCTCCCTCTGAGTATTCTCCAGAGTTCTGGTTAATACTCACATCTTCCATTCTCTTATGGAATACTTTGGAATGCTTGGCCTTATATGTTATAGGAGTGTCACTTAAATAATGATTTATCAGACTCAGTGTCTTCACACCTGTTGCTTCCATGAACTGTGCACTCAAAACTTGAACGGACATCCAGAACACAATTAAACTTAGCTTTAAATTACTAGAAGCTCATTTTCCTCACTAATACATTGAAAATGTTTGATGTTTTTATTCTCGATATTACTTATTTCCACTAGAATATTCTACAAGCTATACAATATGTTCCTTGAAATCTCAGCCACTCACACTACTGTTAACTGAACCCATCGGCACAGAAGACCACCAATCTGCCATGTTATCTCTCAAACCAACCCAAAGGACACCTTGACCAGCATGGTTTAAATATTGAAGGGAGGATTGGTTCCGAAGTAGTGATATCCATCATAATGAATTAGTATCGTAAACGCAGAACACTGCAGATGGTGGAAATCTGAAGTAAACACAGAGAATGTTGGAGTAACTCAACAAGTCTGGCAACATCTGTGGAAAGAGAAACAGAGTTGTTCCAAGTCCAATATGAGTCTTCTTCAGTCTGAACTGTTCCATTGGCATTAATTAGAATTGAACCAAAATCACAAAGAACACAGGAAAAGATATAGTTTGATAGATCTGGTATCGTATTTTATAGCGGACCACGATTTTTCTTTTAATTAAACGTGACAGGCACCTACTTATGGAAAAACAAAGTTATAAAATGAGAGACATAAAGCCCAGACATATTTGCCTCTCACCTCATCATGCAATGTTTGTAAGTGTGGTCCCAATGGAGTTTAATCAACTCTATGTCATTATAATGCTCTAATTAGTTCCATGTGGAGTACATTTCACACTCTTACTGAATGTCCTACATGGTTCAGTAAACTTAATTTATTCTGAAATACTTAATTATTTGTAATTCACAAAATATATCAGCTTAATCACAATAGACAGTAACTAAAGGCAATAGTGGCTATGACTGTTATGACATCATCTTCACAATACTCTGATTTATTTATTTTTGAATGGTAACAATAGTCTATGTGGAAACAAGCTCAAAAATAACTCAACGATTTGCTGACTGTCATAAAGTTTTAATTTGGGTTTGTACAAGGATCTAGATTAGGCGGTTTGTGATGACAAAACTTGCTACACAGCATCACACGTGGAACCTCTAGAACATAGAATCCCTACAGTGTGAAAAGAGGCCATTAAGCCTTTCAATTTTACACTGACTGTCCAAAGGTTATCCCACCTAGCCCCAGCCCCTGTCCTGTATTTCCCATGGCTAATCCACCTAACTTACATATCCCTGGACACTATGGGCCAACTTAACATAGCCAATCCATCTAACCTTCACATCTTTGGTCTGTGGGAGGAAACCGGAGGATCTGGAGAAAACCCACACAGATATGCAAACATCACACAGACAGACGGTCAGTCATCCATGGCTGGAATCAAACCCAGGTCCTTGTGAGGATGCACTGCTAACTACTGAGCCACCCCTACAATCCTTACGCTGTCAAAAAGTATGGTGCTGGAAAGAGCAGCAGGTCAGGCAGATTCCGAGGAGCAAGAGAGTTGACGTTTTGACCATAAGCTCTTCATCAGGAATGCCTTGTGCTGTGCTGTATAAGTCTATCCAAATTGTTGAACACAAGTCCGTGGAGTTGACAATTGCTAAAAGACATTACTTAGAGGCCAGATGCACAAACAGAATATGGTGTCCAAGGGGTGAAGCTTTATTCCATCACCTCGTGGAACATAATTGTCACATGGGGATCAGCAGGGTTCACACATCTTATGGTTACTTGCTCTAGTTGCAATTCCATTCTGCGGGAGGTTCTCGCACCTTCAGATTTAAATCACTCGAAGTCTTGCAATTGTCCTCTTGGTAAGGGGATAGAATAGTTAGTTTGCTGAGTCTCTGATTTGTTGACTCTGAAATTGGATTTTCCATCATTGGGAAATTATGACCAAGTTAATCCTCTGTGAGAGAACTGGGCTCCTTCGGTACACTTGATGATTGGTTAGGGTGGTAATGCAGTAATGGAGTATTATCTAGGTCAGCTTGAGCAATATCTCAATAAGTGTTGAGGATTCCAACACCACAACTATTGACAAACTGCACCTAAGATACCTGGAATAAAAACAAGGAACTGCAGATGCTGGAATTCTGAAACCAGAACTGGGAATGCTGGAGAAGCTCAGCATGCCTGATAACATTTGTAACAAGAAATATTCTGACAAAGAGTCACTGGACTCCAACCTCTGGTTTTCTCTCTACAGATGCTGCCAAAGCTGCTGAGTTTCTCAAGCACTTTCTGTTTTTGATACCTGGGTTCTACTAACCCTAGCAAAAGGGCATACAGACTCCATTTGTGGCAAAATAGGAATTCAGTGTGTTTGGAATTTTCGAGGAGAAAGTGAGGTCTGCAGATGCTGGAGATCAAAGTTGAAACTTTATTGCTGGAACAGCACAGCAGGTCAGGCAGCATCCAGGGAACAGGAGATTCGACGTTTCGGGCACAGGCCCTTCAGCAGTTTAACAGGGATGCCCTTAAGCATATGATGCAATGTTGCATCTGTGTAACACCTTTCAGAGCAAAACTTAACACCACAAAATGTTCAGCAGTTTGGAGGTCATTCACTAGGTGGCAGTGTTCAGCTGTTCAGAAAAATACTGATAACTGTTTACTTGGCATCAGCGTTTGTTGATCAAACTGATAATCCAGCAATCAGTTCAAGGAGCCTAAAGTCCACTAAATTGTTGCTAATATTCCACCTTGCAAAGCCACTACACAGCATGACTCCATTTGCTTTCAGCTGCTTGCACTTGTGGCAGATTTTCCAATGACTTCTTACTTTCCCATTTTCCACGATCATTTTGCACTCTATTCTTTGTACTCATTGAGTTTCCTGTTGAATGCTCTGAGTCTTGCTGCTTTAATAGCCACTTACAGTCAAGCAATCCATATTCCAACAGTCTGTATGTGGAAGAAAAATATCTTAGTGCCTATTTCATTTTTCCTGTAATAATACTGTGTTCCTTTGGTTTGCCAGATGGTGGAAATGAGTAGATTACATTAGATTACATTACAGTGTGGAAACAGGCCCTTCGGCCCAACAAGTCCACACCGACCTGCCGAAGCGCAACCCACCCATACCCCTACGTTTACCCCTTACCTAACACTACAGGCAATTTAGCATGGCCAATTCACCTGACCTGCACATCTTTGGACTGTGGGAGGAAACCGGAGCACCCGGAGGAAACCCACGCGTAGTTTACCTTTCCAGAATTCTGAAAAATACTTAACATATACAGTTCGATTCAATAAGCTGCAATATTTTTCAATCTTTCTTGTATCTGGAAATTTCCATTTCTTTTGCTGTAGTAAACTTTCACTGTAAACTTTCTGTGGCTCCTTTTGTTACATTATGGAGTGCCCCACAAAAAAAAATTTTACAAGGTATTAGGCACTGTTCTTGTTCCCTTGGAATCTGTTTGTAGGCTGTAAGGTTCATTAGTCAGGTCAGAAACTGGGAAATCTCGCAGTGATTAACTTCCTGTCCATGCTGCCCAAGAGCCTATCTCAAGGTATAGGAGTGTGATGGAACACTCTTCGAGTGTCTGGATGAGTGCTGCTCAACAATGCTCAATACCATCGAGGACAAAGCGGCTTGCTTGATAGGCACTACATCCACCCCCTTCAACATTCACCCTCTCCACCATTGATACACCGTGGCAGAGGGGCACACCATCTACACATTGCATTGAAGGAACTCACCAAGACGTCTCCAAAGCCATCTTCCAAACCCCCAGCAACCAAATAGGGCAAGTAGCAGATCCATTGTGACACCAGCATCTTCAAGTTCTCCTCCAAGTCATATGCCATTCTAACTTGGATAAGAAATTGGTTGACAGTAATGTAGCCTTGAATTAAAGTATTTACATCCAATTAAGTGTGGTGGACAAACTTTCTGAACTGGAAGAGAGGAGATGAGGATTATAGGCCAATTAAAACTTCCCAGTAAGCTTCTGTTCATTGGCCTTAATTGACATTTCATTTACCTTAGAAGACCCTCTGATTGCAGTTGGATAACAGACAAGAGAAGCAGATGAGGTCAGGAGCCTAAGTCCAGCGGTATCAGCTGGACAAGGGATGAGTCTGACAGGTTGAAAAAGAATGAATTGGAATATTTGAGAGACTGAAAATAGTGTGGGAGAGAGATTCATACCAGGAGCTGCTCCTGTTATTGTGTCTGACTTTGTTACAAAAGAAGAAGTGATTGCTGAGGAGATTTAAGGAATATTGCCAGGATTTGAAAATTGTAGCAATGAGAATATACTGGATTGGGCAAGGGGAGTTTACCTCAGAACATAGGAGGATGACAGGTGATTATTCAAGGTGTACAAAATAATAAGGGGCCTGGATAGAGTGGGCAGGGAAGGCCTGCTGCCCCCTAGTGGAGAGGTCAAGAATCAGGTGCACAGATTTAAGGTGATTGGTGGAAGGATTTCAGGGGGCATGAAGAAACACCTTTTCACCACATGTGGTGGGCATCTGGAATTTGTGCTCAGTTTAATGGGTGGGTCAGATCCCTTCAATGTGTTTTAATGGAACCTGGATCTGCACCTATAGCACTTCAACCGCAAAGCCAAGGATTAGGTGTTGAAATTGGGAGTAAAATGAATGTTGTAACCTTTGTATGACTCGACAGTACTCCTAAACCCGATTTCCAGGAGAATAGATGATGCCAGCACAATGGCCAGTGGCATGGATATGTCTAGCTGCCTCAGTTCCTTTGCCCAAAAACCTTCTCAAAATTTCTGGTATACGTGCATGTACCTGTGTGTGTGTATGTGTACGTGTATGTGTGTGTGCATATGTGTATACATGTGTATGTATGTGTGTGCACGTGTGTGTATATACATGTGTGTGTACATTTATGTGTGTACGTGTGTGTCTGTGTCTGATTGTGTGTGTATGTACGTGTGTGTGTGTGTGTATGTACCTGTGTGCGCGTGTGTGTCTATGTGTGTACGTGCATACATGTATGTGTGCATGCGCGCGTGTGTGTGTATGCACATGTGTGTACATGTATGTGTGTATGCGTGTGTGTACATGTGTATGCATGTGTGTGTATGTGCCTGGGTACCTGTGTATATATACGTGTGTGTGTATACATGTGTACATGTGTGTGTGTACATGCGTACGTGTGTGTGTATATGTGTACGTGTGTGTATATGTGCATGTGTGTGTTTGTGTTTGCATGTGTGTGTGTGAGTATGTGTGTGTCTGTGTATGTGTGTGTGTGTGTGTGTCTGTGTGCTCGCGTGCATGAAGTCTTTTACCATGTGCACGCTGTTATCTGGCTACAGTGCCTTGGATTTAGCATGAGGATTTATGGATTGATTAATCTGGCAGCGTTATGACACACTTTCTGTGGTTATCAGATCCTGAGATGGGACTTGAATGTAGACCTTCTGGCCCAAAGGTAGGTACGTTACTCACTCTAACACAAGATCTCCTCTTGCTAGTTAGAGACACAAGCTTGCATGCACCCCTGTGTGTAACTGCATCTCAATCAGAGTGGATTTTGTACTGTGTAACTCCAATACTAAATTGGTTGGGTTGATTCTTTGCCATCTGTCCCTCAGCACTGACGCCTTTCTGACTTCCATCAGTACAGTAGCAGGCAGCCCGCGACTGGGGAGCTGTCATTTGAGGCAGTAAAATTGATTTTAACTTCTTTATATTATAATATACCAGAAAAGGTAAATTTGAATACTCCTAGGTGTATAACCATTCAGTTGACTCAGAAACCTTTAAGGAATTTTCCAAGTGCAAATCTGGAGAAATAATGTTAAAAAAATATGTTAATGACTTAAGATAGAGGAAGTGGATTCATAGAGTCATACAGCACAGAAACAGACCCTTCGGTCCCACCAGCCCATGCTGAACATAATCCCAAACTAAACTAGTCCCACCTGCCCACTCCTGGTCCATATCCCTCCAAACCTTTCCTATTCATGTACTTAGCCAAATGTCTTTTAAACATTGTAATTGTACCCACATCCACCACTTCCTCAGGAAGTTCATTCCACATGTGAAACACCCTCTGTGTAAAAGAATTTGCTCCTCATGTCTTTTTAAAATCTCTTTCCTCTCACCTGAAAAATGTGCCCCCTAAAAATGTGTCTTGAAATCCTCCATTCTAGGGAAAAGACAACTACCATTAACTCTATTTATACCCCTCATTATTTTATAAACATTTATAAGGTCGCCTCTCAACCTCCTATGCCTCAGTGTAAATAGATTAGATTAGATTAGATTACTTACAGTGTGGAAACAGGCCCTTCGGCCCAACAAGTCCACACCGCCCCGCCGAAGCGCAACCCATCCATACCCCTACATTTACCCCTTACCTAACACTACGGGCAATTTAGCACGGCCAATTCACCTAACCTGCACATCTTTGGACTGTGGGAGGAAACCGGAGCACCCAGAGGAAACCCACGCAGACACGGGGAGAACGTGCAAACTCCACACAGTCAGTTGCCTGAGGCGGGAATTGAACCCGGGTCTCTGGCGCTATGAGGCAGCAGTGCTAACCACTGTGCCACCATGCCGCCCACAAATAGTCCTAGTCTTGCTTTATAACTCACACCTTCCATACCAAGGAACATTCTGGTAAGTCTCTTCTCAACCCTCTCCAGCTTAATAATATCCTTCCTATACAGGGCAACCAGAACTGGGCACTGTATTCCAGAAGAGGCCTCACAAATGTCCTGTACGACTTCAACATGACTTCCCAATTCCTAAACTCAAAGGTCTGAGCAATGAAGGCAAGTGTGCTAAATGCTTTTTTAAACACTCCGTCTATATGTGAAGCAAACTTCAAAGACGAATGTACCTGAACGCCTAGGTCCCTCTGTATTACAATCCTGTCCAAGGCCCTAACATTAATTATAGAAGCCCTACCCTCACTTGTTGTACTAAAATGCAATACCTTGCATTTATCCAGATTGAACTCTATCTACCATTTTTCAGCTCATTCACCTATTTGATCAAGATCTCTTTGTAATCTTAGAAAACCTTCTTCACTGTCTGCTATGCCACCAATTTTGATGTTGTCTGCAAGCTTACTAACTATGCTTCTGTATTCTTATCCATATCATTTATATAAATGACAAACAAAAAGAGGACCCAGAATCGATCCCTGTGGTACACTGTTGGTGATAGGTCTCCAGTCCAAAAAGCAACCTTCCACTATCACTCTCTATCTCCTGCTGTTAAGCCAATTATATATCCAATTGGGAAGCTCACTTTGAACCCCATGTGACCTAACTTTAGTAATTAGTCTACCTTGCGGAATCTTGTCAAAGGCTTTACTAAAGTCCAAGTAAACAACGTCTACTGGTCTGCTCTCATCAATGTTTTTGGTAAATTCCTCAAAAAACTCAATCAAGTTTGTGAGACACGGTTTTCCTCACACAAAACCATGCTGACTAGGCCTAATCAATTTTTGCCTCTCTAAATGTCCATGAATCCTATCTTTTATAATCATTTCCAACAATTTACTTCCAACCGAAGTCAGACTCACAGGTCTACAGTTCTCTGGTTTCTCTTTACAACTTTTCTTAATCAAAGGTACAACATTAGCCGCCCTCCAGTAATCAGGCACTAAATATTTTTAAGATTGAGGTAAAGAATCTTGATAAGTACAAGGTTAGAGGGGTAGGCAGGAATGTGGAATAATCGGAGCAGCTTATTGAATGGTCAAACAAGTTTGAGGGGGCTGAGTGGCCTTTCCTGCTCCCATCCATATGTCCTATTGATAATATTGATCCCATACACACAAAAGAGAAAGTGAGCACTGCAGATGCTGGAGACCAGAGTTGAAAGTGTGCTGCTGGAAAAACACAGCAGGCCGGGCAGCATCCAAGGAGCAGGAGAATCGATGTTTCAGGCATAAGCCTGAAGAAGGGCTTATGCCCGAAATGTCAATTCTCCTGCTCCTCAGATGCTGCCTGGCCTGCTGTGTTTTTCCAGCACCACACTTTTCAACCCATACACACAAAGGAAAGAAGAACTAGTGCTGTCTTCCATTGGTAAGACAACGTCACGCTGTTAAATTCATTTCATGAGCAATTACAGAATCAATTCAGATTGCAGATCTCAGAGAGGTTTTTTAATTCACCATTATTAAGATGCAATGGAAGTACACGGTCATTACTTTCAGGCCGACCTAACCTTTTAAAAATTGATTGAATTGGAAAACTTCAGAACAGGCAGGACAACTGGGGCCTTGTTGTAAAACAGCAGCAAGCATTGAAAAAAAAAGTCATTAATTTCTTGCCCATTTACAGTTTATATTAGTCACTTGCACACAATTCTGTATCCACGTCATCCTCAACATGCCAACAAATATGTTCTCTGTTGCATTGAAATATCTATGCTAGAGTAATAGGTATGCCCTCTCAACCTACTGTTGACATAGTGCAGAACTGAGTAGTGTATTACTCATGGTACTCTTGGACAAACAAGGGGTTTATATTATACATGGACTAGAGAGCTTAGGGTACAGAGCTATTTTACTTTGATATTCCCAGAGCTCAGAATGCATTTGAAAGGGATTAGGGAAAAAGCAAATATGAAAACTTCTGCAGGTTTGCTGGGCTGCAGCTCTGACTGTGGAAAAGTTGGGGACGAAATCAAAACATTAAGTTAATTATATATTCATTCATTTGGACTTGCATACACATCATATTTATGCTCAGTATGTTAATACAATGGTAAATTGGTAGATCAATATAAAAAGTGATACCTGAACTGACAAGATGTACCTAACAGCAAGCTAGAACTTCTCTTTCTCTTGAAAAGAGATAATCAAGGTTAACCTAATAGATGTCTTAAAGATTATCAAATGATTTGATAGGGTGGATGCAGAGATCTCTTTTCCCATTTGAGTGAAATCAAAATGAAGTACAAACAATATATCACAACCCAGAAACTCAGCTGGGAGTTAAAGTCTCTTTACACTGCAACATGAGATTGAACACATGGATGAACCAAAGATTATGAACACAAATCCTTTATTCCACTAACATCAGGTCATTACAATCATGAAGGAAATTAAGGTTAAACGTGGAAGGCATAGCGTTTACATGGAATCAATATTATAGTTTATGTCTGGTCGAGGAAATCCTTTGTTTGTCTGATTGTTCTCCTTGCCAGACTTTCGTCCCCAAAGGCAACCTTTCCTCCAGAGAGGTCCAACTGCTCCAATTACCCTGCACAGTGCCCTCCCTCACTATCACCAACTGCTGCTGGATGTCCAGTTACAAACTAGAAAGTGGTTAGATTATTGAATTCATTACCACAGGATATGTTGAGATGAATATTATAGTTACCTTCAAGAGGAATCTAATAAGGGGGAAATAAAGGATGGAAGGATTTATTGATAGTTTAGATGAAAATGGTTGGGAATATCTTCCAGTGGAACATTAACTTAGGCGTTGTCCAGTTAGGCTGATGTAGTCTTGGCTTCAAATACTTTGTGAAATAAAAGGCTGTTCATTTGGGAGTGACATTAAAATGCATTTAAAATCTGGAACCCTCTCGTGCCGAGGTCTGGGGCAATTGAAATGTGAAGACTGAATTTGACAGAATTTTATAGGGCAATGGAGTCGAGGCACAGGGATCCAGAGTGAATGGAGTTAAGCAACAAATCAGTCAGAAACTGCTGATAGCCAGAATGGGCTGAATGGCCTACAACTCTTCCTACATTGCTATGCCGCGCAGCATAGAACAAATGAGCAGGCAGCACATAGAAAAGACAACCAGGATTTTCGAGCAGTCTCTGCTGCAGAGGAATGGGATAAAGAGTTCAGGTGTCTAACCTTCAACAAAAATACTTGTGGTGGAACTACAAATTTTCAACCTTCCAGGGCTCTACTTCACCTTGATGATGATGGAGGAGGAGGAGTTCACAATTAACATGGATTTAATGGATGCAGTAGCTAGGCCCCCTTTGCAGGCAATCACCAGTAACCGAATGGGCTCAGATAGCAATTATGCTGACCCTGTGGCTTTGTCACCTCCTTAACCAATGCCCAACCTATAGCCAGAAAGCTAACTCAGCCTGACTGATTCAGAATCTGCTGACATGCCTCAGCCTATACCTAATGTCATTTCAGGCTCAAGTTCCAGAAATTGGCAACGCCAAGCAACTCAAGAGGCCATATCAGCACCATTGCAGTCTTCCACCTCCAATATGTAGATTTTGGGGGAAGACCCATACAGGAGCAGTGAAGTTGGAAAGAGGTGAATTAATAATGGCATTCTGGGTCGTACATGAATGATAATTTGCTGATGGAAATCAGAGAAAGTATAAACATTTATTGATCTGGCAATGTCACTCGTCATGTATATCATGGTTAATTGGCCTTAGACTGGAAGCACTATTTTCAAGAATGAAGAGAGGTGTTGGACAGGCCTGTTAATGGGGGAAGGCCAGGCAGAGATTGTTTTACTGAACTGCTCTTCAACGAGGTTGTGCTGAAGAGCTGGGGCAGGAAGCTGATGTTCAGATTGCCTGTTTCCCTGTCATCTGAAGGCTCTCACTTAGTGATGGCTCAGATGTTGTTTCCATTGCAGAGCATGGAACAAAGCAGAATGATATTGGACACCCTCTCTGACTGTGTAGTAGTAGGTCCTCCCTACGAATCAGGCAGAACAAAAACTTGAGCACTCCACCTCTATACTCGGTGGGAATTCTTGCTGTGTCTCAAAACAGGTTACACCACAACTCAATCAGAGGATATGTCCCCTTAGAGGAGCCAAGTGTTTATGTGATAGGCTTTAACTTCAGTAGCCAGTCTGGTATGAAGGATTAATGCATTGGCGCGATGAGGATCAGAGCAATATCAAATCATCATGGCTGTCCTATTCAGATGCATGGTCACTTTGTCAGTATACCTTTAAGAGATTTACTCACGATACCATTATTGTATCATTGCATGTGATATGAGGGTATAACTTCTAATACCATCTTGAAGCATGACACTCTAGTGGAAGGATGCCTCTCCGTTGTAAACTAACAACTTAATATTATCTCAGACTGTTAGACCCTGAGGAATGTTGTGGTTGTACATCACAGTTAGTTGTTATAAATGTCAGTTTCATTCTTTAATTCCACAATATCTATGTTAGTTTCTTATTTACAGGCTACAACATAAAACTTAAGGTGTTGGGTAAAACACACTGTTGGATGCAAACTCACACCATGGTGTCAGTAATAAGCATTTATAAAAGACTCCAATATCTTCGTGGTCAATATTTGGAAAACCAAAGACCAACCAGAAAACAGCTTTGGACAACAGAGCACTTGGGCAAAGGGAAAGTTTTTGTGATTGCAGACAGCTGTACAGATCTGTCCAATCTGACAGCCAAGAAAACACAGTTAATTTCTTTTGGATTTGAAAATAAACTCTTTCAAGATAAGAAACAAATACATTTCTAAGAATGCCTTACTTTTAAATAAAGTGACTGTGGTGCTCTCTTGAGTATGAATACAAGGTAATGTTTTTCAGTGCAGAAAGATGGAAAGTTAGAACACTGTTCTTGAGAATTGATATGTAAATAACAGTCTCACATAACAAAAGCTACAAAGTCTTTATTATTACGGAAGGAGCAGTTTTAAATTTACACTGAGACAAAGTTACAGACACACAGCTCAAGATGGGAGAAAGGGACAGCAAAAGCGATGGGGGGGGGAGCTCAGAGAGAAAGGGTTGTAAGAGGAATGGGAGCACAAAGGGAGTAGAAGAGAAAGGGACTGCAAGAAGGATGGGGTGAAAAAGGAAAGATGGGTGAAAGATGGGAGTGGGAGGGAAAGAAATAATGCAAGGAGTAGGGAGGGGAATGAGGCTGAAGGATGGAAGATATGAAGAGAGGGAAGGCCTTAAGACAGAGTTGGGGAGAGGGAGGCTGCAAAATAGAGAAAACAATTTCAAACCTGTAAACAGAGGAATATTCAATTAACTGGAGAGTCTGGAAGCTGGAAATTACTGCGGCAATCCCTTGAAAATGAATATGGAATTTCTAGCTTAAGGCTGCGTGTGGGGAAAAATGCAATGGATATTATGCAACTGACACTGTCATTTGCTAAATTTCATCCTGAGATTCATATCTGAGGTGTATCAAAAAGGTAAATAGTTGCCTGGTCAGATCCTTCCAGTTTTGTACATATGTGTTAAAATTGCATTATCTGTGATTGCAGAAGGTAAGTTTGGGGTGATAGATTTTGTGTGTTGGTGTGTGTAGTTGTTTTAGAAAAAAATCTCTTCTTGTTAACTATTGCCTATCATTTTTGGCTGGTTTAAGAACTGTTGTATGTAAGAAATCAATGTTTTCTTTATGTGCAATGGCTTTATGTTTAATGAAAGTTTGCCATTTATTAAGGATATTGATTAATTCTTCTAATTCTGCTCCAAAGTACAGAAGCTGTTGTTAATATGCATCTGCATCATCTTATAAATTAATTAGTGAGAATGAAAATGAGCTCCTGAAATCCAAAGGTAGCCTCTGAAAATCAAAAAGTAGCCCTCAACCAAAGTCATGGATGAGTGCTGCTCCAACAACATTCAGGAGGTTGACACCATGCAGGACAAAACAGCCTGCTTGATGGGCACCATATCCACAGGCATCCACTCCCTTCACCACTGACAGTCAGTAACATGAGTGTGTACTATCTACAAGAAGCACTGCAGAAATTCACCAAGGCTGCTTAAAACTACCTTCCAAATCCATGATCACTTCCACTAGAAGAACAAGGGCAACAGATACATTGGAACATCACCACCTGCGCATTTCCCTCCAAGCCACCGGCCATCCTGACTTGGGAACATACCGTCATTCCTTCATCATTGTTGACTCAAAATCTTGGCAGCCCTTCTCTAACAACATTGTGGGTCTATCTACAGCATATGGACTACAGCTGTTCAAGATGGCAGCTCACCACCACATTCTCAAGGTCGACTACGTACAGGCAATAAATGTGGCAATGCACATATCCCATGAATTAATTTTTAAAAAAATTATCAACACGAAATGAGACAAAAATGATACTTGGTTTCTAAGTATATAATTGGATTCCATTTTAATACATTAATTCAGTCCCCACCAGTTTTGGTGTTTAAATTGATGCATGCCTGAATACCACAATGGCCGGGCCACCAATGGTAAGTTAGTCATTTATTTATTTTACAGTTTTCATCTGTTGTTCTTGCAGGAAAGCAAGTCAGAGACACAAATGTACAGTTTACAGTGAACATCTTTGCAAGCTGGCTGGTTGTCATTATCTCATCCAGTAAGTATACATAAATCTGACATTAATATTATCATGGGGTGGCATGGTGTCTCAGTGGTTAGCACTGCTGCCTCACAGCGCCAGGGACTTGGATTTGAATCCACCTTCGGGTGTTTTGAAGAAATTACTTAGTCTGAGACTTCAAGTCTTGTTTCAAAAAGTTTTATTTTTCATGAATTCATGGAGAGGCTGCTATACTTGTCTCTGTCTCAGCACTCTCTCGAGCTGAACAGTCAGCCGATGCTTATTCAATGATACAAACAACTTTGCTTACAGTCCACACTTTACAATAATTCAAGATAAAGATAAGCACAGTGCAACTATTGACTTTGTTCTTTGATCTTGCTCAAGGACAGAGAAATTAATGAGCTCAGGAAGCACCCCCACTAATGGGCCTATGATCCATCAAATTATATTTCATCAAATTATATTTACACAATCTCAGTCTCTATCTCTAGCAGTATTTTTCCACTAAAAGGAGGGGCTGAGAGCCAAGACATCTTTTCCCTTGGTCAAGTATCCCATCATGTAGCAGGATGGCAAGTTCTTACTACTTCCACAAGGTGACTGTGTGGAGTTCGCATGTTTGCTCTGTGCCTGTTTGGGTTTTGTCTGGGTGCTCCAATTTTCTCCCATCGTCCAAGAATGTGCAGGTTAGTTCATGCTAAATTGTCCATAGTGTCCAGGGATGTGCAGGCTGGTTGGGTTGGCCACAGGTAATACAGAGTTACAGGGAGAGGGTAAGGGAGTGGGTCTGGGTGGGATGGTTTTTAGAAGTTGGGTGTGGACTTGATGGGCCGAATGTCCTGCTTCCACACTGTAGGGATTCTATGATTATATTAATCACAGTGCAGTAAACAATCCATTGAACAATTACCTTCAGAACGATGACGACACTAGATAGGCTGGGATAATCTTCCTCAGAGCACAGAATTCCAAGGGCTGCTGACTGAAGTGTACAGAGTTATGAGGAACATAGCGAGACTAAATAGGAAGAAACTTTCCCCTTAGTGGAAGGGCCAGGGAGCTAAGATTTAAGGTAAGTGACAAGAGATTAGAAGGGATTTAAGGAAAATGATTTCACCCAGACGGTGATTGGTGTATGGAACTTCCTGCCTGAAATAGTGTTAGAGGCAAGAAACATTATAATATTTCAGAGCTATTTAGAGGAATACTTGTAACATTTTGGTATACAAGGCTACAGGTCGAGTGCTGGAAAATTGTATTAGAGTAGATAGGTGTTTGATGATTGGTGTGGACATGAGGAATGAAGGGCCTCATTCTGCGCTGTAATAGTTTATGACTCCACAACTTTATTTGTTAGACCTAATTGTTGGTTATCCTTGTACTGTACAGCATACACATTGACCAGAAAATGAGAGGTGTCTGTTTTAAATTAATTCTCAATTACTGACCCAATTCCACATTCCCTAATTGCTGAGATATGAAACCACTAGGACATACTGCAGGAAGGACTCCCTTAGGTGACACAGCACATTGGAAGAAGTTGCAACTTAAGGATTCGAGATATGACAGAATAGCTGTCAGGAAAGAGAGGCGGCCAATATCATTAAAACAAATAGTTTCATTCTGCCAGAGAAAATCCTTTGACAGGATGGTGACTGTTGGGTACGAAATCAAAACCAGCAGTTTGGAAAAAAATGATTGGGATTGCAAAGTTTATTGTCTCATTCTCTAGCTCTATGGCTGAGAAACAGATAAGTGTTACATAATGTACCAAATTTCAGCTCTGAAAATATCTAGTGAGGAAAGTAATGCATACATCTTTAGTGTTTGAAGTGCGACCATTTTTGATCACCCAGACTAATTTGTTCTTCTTTACTATCTAGCTTCTCTGAAACAAGTATTTTATGTTAAAAATGCACACAAATGCAAACTGCCATAGTAAGATTAGGGTTGAAGTGCCTTCCTCTACACTACAAAAAATACAATAGAAATAACTTTCTTTATGTAGTTCCTGTGATTGAAGAAAACATTCCGAGGCACCTCACACAGAAGAAACAAGCCAAAGTCAGCTCTGAGCTAAAGAAGGAGACATGAGAAGGAGGTGATGGATAGTTTGGTCAGAGAGGTGATCTTTGAGGTGGGGTTAAAAGGTGAGGAGATAGTGAGGTGTTGGGCAAAATATCAGTCAGTTTGTAGATTGCTGAAGGCATGGTTTGCTATTTGTGGGATAAAATATTTTCAGGGGTGGCGCAGCTGAACAGATATAGAAGAATGCAGAGCTATATAGAAACATGGAAACATAGAAACGAATTGCAGGACAAGGCCATTCAGCCCTACGAGCCTCCCCTGCTGTTCAATATGATCATGGCTGATCCTCTAACTCAATGTCATATTCCCATTTTCTTCCCTTACACGTAAGTTTTCAGAGGTGTGCCAATTTGAAATGAATTCATGAACTTACATTTAGTTAAGAGGTCAGATCATCTCCATAATATTAAAACACTACACCCTAGTGAACTTTACATTAGAAGAGCTGTATTTCCCATCATTAGGATGGAAATTATTTACAACAGAATGCAGTTATTATATGACTTTTATCAATTCTTTGTATGTGATCATCACCGGGAACAGCTCTGGGGAAAACAAATGGTTTAAACATGTAGTGTAATGAGAAAGGATATGATAATGAGATAGTGTTATCTATCAGGATGTAACATCAGTAGTCATGTGCAAGACACTGTGAAGATGTGATGGGATAGAATGTACTAGTGAGTGATATACTTACAGAGAACAGTATTATGTTCAATTCTGTAAATAAGAGCCTGCAGAAACCTACCAGAGTCATACAGCAGTCACTCATATGGCAAGGGGAGACCATTATGGGCTGCAAACTACTAACAGGAGGCAAGGATGGCTATCTCATCAATGTGCACAATAGATATTTACCCTCAGTTATTTCGGCTATACAAAACAACACTGAACGGGCAAAGTCTATTGTAAAATGAGACTAAAATAATGAAGTTCCTCTGTAACCTTACATTGTAGCTTCCTCAGGGTTCCTGGTGATTCAACATCGCATGTTCAAGGAAAAATGATCAACTTATTGTGGTTGAGAACATCACATGCAACTGCTCTCTGCTTGTCTGCATTGCAGTTCGACTGACTTTCTGTCTGGATTTTGCTGGTTGTCTAATTACAGGATTGAAACACACTGCCTAGCAAGGCAATGTTTTTAAACTTTCATTATTAAACAGATTGATTGTTAAAATGTACGAGAGTGATATCAGTTTTAATATTAATTAGAGTACCCATAATAGATATAAAAGTCAATGATGCATTGCTCGCATGGTTAACAGAACTCCCTCATCCAGTTTACTCCTTTGTAAAGATCTTTATTTGTGTCTGAAATATAAAACTTGCATTTCTATAGCCTATTTTACAACCTCAGTACATCTCAAATCACTTTACGCCCAATGAAGTATAGTCAGGTGTAAAGTGCAGAGGAACCTCGATTATCCGGCATTCGATTATCCAAATATCGGATTATCCAGTAAGATCTCAAGGTCCTGATGCTTGGCTAAACAATGTTATCAGCATTCAACTATCCGGAATTCGATTAACCGAATGAAATACTCCCCCGTCATGTCCTTTGGATAATCAAGGTTCCTCTGTACAGTAGTCAGTTATAGCGGGAGATAACAACTGAGTATCATTATCATTGGACTGTTAGTGTAGAGACCCAGATAATGTCCTGGGCACCCAGGTTTGAATCGTACCATGGCAATAAAAAATAAAGTCTGAATTAAGAATCTAGTGATGACCATGAGTCCATTGCTAGTTGTTGGGTAAAAAGCCCATCTGGTTCAGTAATGTCCATTAGGGAAGGAAACTGCCATTCTTACCCGGTCTGGCCTACATGTGACTCCAGACCCACAGCAATGTGGCTTTCTCTTAATTGCCCTCTAGGCAGTTAGGGATGGGCAATAAATGCTGTCTTAGTCAGTGTTGCCCTCATCCTGTGAATGAATGAATTTAAAAAAACAAATACAGGAGTGGCAGTAAATTTATTTCCAGTAGGGTTCTGTTAATGGGGAAATGACTATATATCTACCTTAGTAATTGGTTGACTGATGAATATGTTTTAGACATGGCACTAGAAAGAACAGCCCCATTGTTCTTTAAATGGTGTTAATGCCTCGGTTTATCTTGAAGATGGCAGTTCTGATGGTGTAGCACTCCCCCAAAACTGGCTAGATCTCTATGCTGAAGCCTCTGAAGTGGAACTGAAGTCACAATCTATTCACTGAAAAGCAACAGTGCTGCCAACTGAACCACAACTTACACACAAAGGGACTCCAATCAGGATTAACAGATAGTTCTTCCTATTGTTCTGCTGCAGAGTATCACATGCTCTGTTGCAAGTGAAGAGATTCTCCTCTCGTATTTCCATGTTGTTTGATTGATCCACATTCCAGTTAAGAGTCACATGACGCTTCCTAGCTGTAGCAATCTCTCACTTACAAGCTGACACTGAGCAGCAGGAGACTGTGTAATTGTTAACCACCCTCTGCTTGAAGCAACATAAGATCACAACGCTTCTACAAATTAGTATACTGTGAATAAGCAATTCTGATTTGATCAGGATTGCAGTACCATATTCAGCTTTCGGCAAGTTGTCTGCAATGCAGGTACTTATTGGAGGAAAGGTCTCACCCATGGGCCTTTATAGCATGACCTTGAAGCTCAACAGACCCGTGTTTCTGAGCGACTAGAAGTCACTGCCAATCTGTGGAATCATTGCTTGCCTCTTTCTTCTGGAGTCATCTCAGAGGTCAAAAGTGAATTCACAGAACCAGTAAAAGAGTTCATTAAAACTGAACAAATTAACAGCAGGTGAAGAATTTTTCTTCTTCACTTCTTCACATGGGGACTAGTTGGCAATTAGTCAGTACAGCACCAAATCACTGTTCAATAGCAGATTTGTAAGCAAAGGCAATGTTGCAGTGGTATTATCACTACACTAGAAATCCACTGTGTAAGAAAATGATTTCGGGACTTGGGTTCAAATCCCCTCACTGTGTTTGCTAATGAGACGAATATTCAGAATAATAGGTTCAGAATATTTTTAAAAAGATGTTTATCTAATGTGAGTGTTGCTGGCTATTGTCTCTGGATACTGTCCGTTCCGAACTGCCTTGCAAAAGGTGGTAGACAGGCAGGAGGCTGGAAGATCACAGCAAGCCAGGCAGCATCAAGAGATGGAGAAGTCGACGTTTCAGGTGAAGAAGGGTTATACCCGAAATGTCAACTTCTTCACCTCCTGATGTCACCTGACTTGCTGTGATCTTCCAGCCTCCTGCTTGTCTACTTTGGATTCCAGCATCTGCAGTTTTTTTGTCTCTTGGAGAAGGTGGTGTCTAGTTGCTTCTTGAAAATTGCAGTCCTGGGTGGGGGTGGTAGATGGTGTTGGGACACCCACAGTGTTGGTAGAAAAGGAGTTTGAGACCAGTGGGCCATAAGACTTAGGAGTTGAAGTATGCCATTTGGCCCATCGAGTTTCCTTTCCTATTCAATGAGTTCATAGCTGGTCTGATAATCATCAACTCCAGTTTACTACATTTTCCTCATATCCCTTTACTCCCTTACTGATTAGAAATCTATCTCAGCCTAGAATATTCTTAATGACCTACCCTGTAGTAAAGAATATCATAAAAAAATCACCACCAGCTGAGAGAAAAAAAAATCCACTCATCTCTGTCTTCCCACTTACTCTGAGATTTCACCCTCTGGTCCCAGACTCACTTGCAAGGGGAAACAGCCCCTCCACATCTCCCCTGTCAAGCCCCCCAAGAATCTTGTATATTTCAAAGAAGTTTCCTTTCACTCTTCTAAGTGCTAATGAGAACAAACCCAACCTACCCAACCCTCCATACGCAGGAGGGCTCATGCCCGAAACGTTGATTCTCCTGCTCCTTGGATGCTGCCTGACCTGCTGCGCTTTTCCAGCAACACATTTTCAGTTCTGATCTCCAGCATCTGCAGTCCTCACTTTCTCCTCCATAGACAGGATCAGCCGAGGAAATCTTCTCCTGACTGTCTCTAATGCCTGCATACCTTTCCTTAGTTAAGGAGCACTCTGACCTAGCTATTACAAAGCAATGCTGATCTAGTTTGAAGTCAGGATGGTGTGTGGCTTGGAGTACCTCGGTTGATGGCAGATGGTCATTCCTTCCTTTAGATATTGAAAGTCAGTCCGTAATGGTGTCCACAAAACTATTATTTATTGTTAAAAACCCAACTAGTCCATTAATACTCATTAGGAAAGGAAATCTGTTGTCTTAACCTAGATGTGAATTTAGATCCACGCCAACGCAATCCACCCTTAATAGCCCTCTGAAATTGCCATAACAAGCCACTCGGTACAAGTACAATTAAGGACTGGGCAATAAATTCTAGCCTTGCCATATTGCATTGAAAGGGATAACTTCAAAAAAGAAGAGAACTTGACCAAAGCACTCCACATCAGGGCTGAGGTAAAGGGAGACAAAAGGCATGAGGGTTAGGAGACCCTGCTGAAGTGATATTGTTCCAACCTCGGAATGTAGGGAGCATTCTCCAAGTTAAGAGGCTGTTTGAGTATGCTTTATTAACATAACAAAAGGAATTACACTTTAAAAGTAGTACGTCTTTGGTTGTAACAGGCTTACCAATGTCCTGAAGTTGTGAAAGGTGCTATATAAACTCAAACCATTTCTTTTCCTGAAATGTTGCAGTTTTTGCGATTGTAGTAATTTGTCTTGTTGAACTTGCTAAAATGTTTGCCATCATGTGAAATGTTTTGGAAGCTGACAACCTGAGGTGCAGTACGTATTCTTCATTTCTAATCCCAACGTTTCTTAACAAAGGTTTTACTTCTTTCAAGATTATGGAATTATGAAAAAGCTTGGATAAAAGTCAGAAACTGCTGGAATTACTCACCAGATCGGACAGTATCTGTGGGGAGAGAAACAGAGCTGATGGTTCAGATGGGTGATCTTTCACCAGAATTCAGGCTGGAACATTATATTTCTCAATTTGACATGTTTGCAAACAATTTAAAATAAATCTCAAATCTGATCCTCATTCACCACTTACAAATCTTTCAGAAATATAGTAGGGTCTGGTAACCAACACCTGTTCCGATACGTACATTAGCCATTTAATATGACAATAGGGCCATGGTCACAGCTAACCCATCTTACACAGGTAACCCAGGCTGGTCAGGCTTCTCAGGTGTCCTGAGCTGCATGCAGTTTCAAACATTGATAAAGTCATGGAGCCAGTACCGATGTCCTGCAAGACTTGCTCAAAGGCAGCTCCATGCTGCAAAGTTGTTGCTTCACCCCGAGCTAATTTCCCATTGACATTTCTTTTTCCTCATTTTATTTCAATTGTCCTCCATTCTCTGGATACAGGTTTCACCCCATTGACTTCATCCAGTCCAGGAATTAAACCACACACTAGCCACTCAACTAACTGAGAGAGCCAACCCCTATGTCGTGTGAGGTGGAATGTGATGGGAACAAACAAATGGGAGAAAGTCTTTCTTCCTCAGCATTACAATAACTCTCCAGTTTCTCAGGGACAATACGGGAGTGAAAGTTAGTCTTGGTGTAATCTAGTTATTTTAATCAATCTATTCAGGGGTGCTGTGACACATCTTCAGGGCAGAGTGGAACATGAACTGGATCTTCTGGCTCAGAGCTAGGGACACTACCACTGCACCAGTTGACCCATCTATAACATATACTATCCGTCCTAGTGTGATACACCTGAAAACATCCTTGAGGTTATGGGCTGTTCTGCATAATTTTTTAACATCATTTCCTCAAGTGTTTAAATAAGACAAAATCACTGGACTAGTAATCCAGAAACTCAGTAGTGTTCTCAGTCCCAGGTTCAAATACCGTAATGGCAGATAGTGGAATTAAGGGTCAAATAATGACCATGAATCCATTATCAATTGTCAGGAAAAAACCCCCATCTGGTTCACTAATGTCCTCTAGGGAAGGAAACTGTCATCCTTCTCTAGTTTTGCCTACATGAGACTCCACACCCACAACAATGCGCTTGATTCTTAACTGTGCTCTAGGCAATAAGTTCTGGCCTAGCCAGCAATGCCCTCAGCCCATGAATGAATTTTAAAAAGATAATGATGAAATAGGAAGCAAATTACAGAAACAAATGACAGAGCATGGGAGTAAATGTCTGAAGTTATGTGAGACACAGTGTTTAAAGAGTACAGTTCAGTTCTGTGCAGGTTACTAATATAGATGGGTATCAGGTGCACTGCAGTTTATCCTTATCTTCCAGTCAGTGCATCTGTGATCAAAACAACTCACTGCATTTAAACAAAAATCACCTCCGATGCTTTTGAAATTTACCTTCAATCTGTGTCCTTTCGTTACTGAGTCTTCTGCCAATGAATAGCATTTCTCCTCGCTGAACTCTAAAAAAGCTTTGTGATTTTGAGCAACTTTATTAAATTTTGCTTCCATCTTCTCTGCAGTAAGAAGAACAATTCCAGATCATCAACAGGAATGGCCACAGTACTATTCAAACAGAATGGAACTAAGCAATACATTTGAAGTTCTTGAAACATAGGAGGTGACCCCACACAATCAATTGGGGCTGCAGACTCCGAGGCAGACTCAATAGTGATCATGGAGTGGAGCAGTCACGTCACTAGAACCAGGCAGGTTTTTATTACTGCATTTTATTCAAATGGTACAATGCCAATACAACTTCTCCAAGTTCATTAGTGCTTGTAAAACGATTGTTGAAAAAACGTCATTGCTCTTTAGCTTCTCCAACCTTTCTCCTTGGTAGCTATCCCTCCTTCTCCCACCTTACTTACAGCTCTCCCCACCCAGCCTCTAGCATCACTCTGAGATAACAGCGATTTGTTGAAATGGGGACATTATGGGAGAAAGTTTGGAAAACTCTGCAATGACAAAAGAAGTGACATAATGTGCTGGGTTCGAAGCCAATTCCATGGTATGCTCTTCTTCTTATTTGGAGTACAGGACTATTGCATCCTCACCACTGACTCATCCTTAGCCTGTCAATTGTACCTCACCGATGCCTAAGACATCAAGCCAATTGGTTGTTATTACTCAAGGAATCTGAGTCATATTCCCACACTGGAATAGTGTTTGAGCTTTCTAAAAATGGATTCTGGTGATTGTTTTGGCATTGATTTTTGGGTTTGTCAAAAACTGGACTTCCTTCCTTTTGGCTTTCATTCAATCCCATCAAACATACATCCTGAGACACGTCATCCTTCCTTTGTTAGGGTTTGCTGATAGAACTACCTCTTTCTGTTTTTTTGTAACTGTGAAGGAATGTTTACACAGTGAAGGTACCAACCCCTGTGCCTTTTTCAACCAAGCTTGGGACTAGCTTCTACAGAGTTACCAGGGTGAAATTAGGATGATCTCCAAGATTGGGACATTTCCTAGTTTGGAGTGAAAGAGATGGCAATGGACTGGGACCAGTGGCAGAGACTAGTTGCCTGTTGTCTGTCATCAGATTGGAGGAACTTATTCTCAGTAAGTAAAAATGACACTTTGGGGGGATCTAAGATGGCGGCGATCTGAGAAGATCACATTGCAGAGCTTCGCATCGCAGCAGGAGCAGGACAGTCCTTTAACCCACCCAACCCAGGTCATCAGGATTTCTTGGGGTGTTGGAAAGATTGTGGACCCCCAAGAAACATTTAAAAATTGACTTATCTGTATTTTCAGCTGTCCAGAAATGCCTAAAAAGGGAGAAGGAGCATCTGAGGCCGGGCCTGCAACTCAGCCTGCAGCAGCCTCAGAGCCGATTACTCTCCAGGACCTGGTGAACCAGCTCTCGAAATCTCACGAGATGTTGGGGAAACAGATTGAAGATAAACTGGCTCCAGTCTCTCTCATGCTGCAGAAGCATGAGCAGCAGCTGGGAGACCTAGAGAAGAGGACGGATGAGGAGGAGCACAGGGTCACAGTGGTGGAAGCTGATGCCAGTTCATTCAAGGAAGAGATCCAAGCCCTGAAGACGCAGGTTCATAATTTGCGTGACCAAGTGGATGATCTTGAAAACAGGGGCAGGAGAAAAAACATTCAGATCATCGGTCTGCCTGAGGGTAAGTAAGGTGAGAGGCATGCGGAATTTGTTGAAAATTGGCTTCCGAAATTCCTTGACTTGGAGACTGGCACGAGAGGATTGAATATAGAGAGGGCTCACCGGGTCGCAGCACGGAGGTCGGATCTGGGTCAACTCCCTCGTCCTTTCCTGGTGCGGTTCCATCATTACCGGGATAAGGAGAGAGTCCAGACTCCAGGGGAAGGATCCAAAGGCCCTAATTTACGAGGGGTCTAAGATCATGTTTTTTCAGGACTTTTCAGCGGCGCGGTGATCCAGAAACGAAAATCGTATGATGGTGTCAAGAGAAGATTGAAGGAGTTTGGGATTCAGTACTCCCTGAGATATCCAGCAGTGCTTCGGATCACCTTAGATGGATCCATGCATTTCTTTGACACATCAGAGAAGGCAAGAGACTTTGTGGACTAACTAAACTAAGTTAAACAATTGTAGTATGTATAAATATCATTGCTTGGATATGCGTTTATCATTCTGTAAAAGAAATGGAGGATATCCGATTGGAGCTTTGTTTTCCCCCCTTTTTTAACCACTATTGATAATAATTTGGTTCAAACTATGTCTGGCAGTGGTTAAGATGTACATTTTAAATTTCTAAGTTAGGACATACCAAAGGATGGGTGGGGTATTTATTCCCCCTTTTTTTAATAAAAGAATTTTTAAAAATTTATATTGATATTCTATGGGGTGTTTATTCTTTTTAGCTTGTGCTTGCGATGCGGCTCTAGCTGGGAGAAGAGAAGGTGATTGAGATGGTTAGATGCCTATTTATGGGCAGTTTGGGATGGGTAGTTGCCCTCTCCGGGCAGGGGGTGAGTTCCCCTACTCAGTGCTATTGGCGCTTTATATGTTGGTTTGTTTTCTGGTTTTTGTTGTTTTTTATTTTTAATAATTTTGTATATTTGTTAAATGTAGTGGTTTTAGTTTATGTAGTTTTTATATTTGATGGATCATGCAACACTAAGGCTCAGTAATATTTGGTTCGGGTTCCTCTTCTCTGGAATTTAAATGTAATTGTAGAAGATTATGGCTAATGATTTGATTAAATGGTGTACCTAGAATATCAAGGGAAGTCACTCACCAATTAAGAGGAAGAAAGTACTCTTGAGTCTTAGAAAGGAGAAGGTGGATATTGCTTTGTTACAGGAGACACATTTGGATGACAAGGAGCATCTGAAATTACAGCAGAATGGCTTTGACCGAGTTTATTTTTCATCATTCAATACCAGAAGTAGGGGAGTGGCTGTATTGGTAAGGAAAAATCTCTCATTTAAATTGTTGGAATGTGTTAAAGACACATACGGGAGGTTTGTAATTCTTAAAGCCTTAATAAATGGGGAAGAATATGGCATTTTAAATGTTTATTGTCCCCCAGCTCATCCTCTTAAATTCTTGGTAGATGCTTTTCTAAACTGATAAGTCTCAAGTCTCAGCACATAATTATAGGCGGAGATTTTAACTGCCTCATGGACCCCACAGTAGGCAGGTTGCCTAAAGGTCCCTCGATACCCTTGGCACAAACTAAACAGTTATTGGATTTGTGTGGGGAATTAGGATTGGTGGAAGTCTGGAGGTGTCTCCATCCTACAGGTAGGGATTTTATGTTTTTCTCCAATCCGCACAGATGTCACACGAGGATTGATTTTTTTTCTGACCCCTGTGGTGACCCTGGATCTGGTGGCATCCTGTACGATTGGTAATATTGCCATTTCTGATCATGCTCCAGTGTACCTCATGGTTAAAATTAAGGATGTTACAGTGGATTCAAGGTACTGGCGAATGGACCCCTTTATTCTCATGGACAGTAAGTTTGTGGAGTATTTCTCTAGGGAATTTCGGGCATTCCTAGACATCAACATCGGCTCGGTTGATAGCTCATCTGTTCTCTGGGAAACTGCCAAAGCTTATGCCAGAGGGTTAGTTATTTCATATTCCACAAGTAGGAAGTGGCAGAAGGGTGAGCAGCAACGTCTCCTTGAAGCACGGTTGAAGGCAGCCAAGAAGGCCTATTTTGACAGACCCTCGTTGATCAAACTACAGAGGATTACGGCACTGTGGTCTGCACTAAATTCCGTGCTCATGCAGACGGCAAAGAAGGAGCTGGCTTTTGCAAAGCAAAGGTTATACGAGCATGGTGACAAGCCAGGCAAATACTTAGCATACCTTGCCAGAAAGAGAAGTGCCCCACAAACCATTACAGCGATTAGGGAAGGGTCTGGGAACCTAACATGTGATTCTAAAAAGATTAATGTGGCGTTCCAGAGATTCTACTCTAAATTATATCAGTCTGAGAATTGTGAGGAGGGGCAGGCCAAAATGGAATCCTTTTTTAGAGATCTGAAGCTCCCGGGTGTGACTCCCGAACAACAGTCCTTTCTTAATGCCCCATTATCAGAGCAAGAAGTGCAGGAAGCTCTGAGGCAGCTTCAGAGTGTAAAGGCGCCCGGTCCTGATGGATTTCCCAGTGAATTCTATAAGGAATTTATAAGTATACTGTCAGGCCCGATGCTGAATATGTCTAATGATTCATACAGTCATGTTTGTCTCCCACCATCTCTGAGAGAGGCCAATATTTCACTTATCCTTAAAAGAGGGAAGGATCCGGAAGACTGTGCTTCATACAGGCCCATCTCGCTCTTAGATGTGGACTTTAAGATCCTTTCTAAGGCTCTTGCATTAAGGCTGGAGACTGTGTTAGCTTCTATTATTAAAGAGGATCAGACGGGCTTCATAAAAGATCGCAGATCTTCTAATAACGTTAGGAGACTGCTTAACGTAATTCAAGCATGCCGACAGCAGTCAATACAGGGATTAGTGATTTCTTTAGATGCAGAGAAGGCATTTGACCAAGTTGAGTGGCCGTACTTTTTCTATCCTCTAGACCGGTTTGGTCTGGGCGAAGTTTTCATAAGATGGGTAAAGGTTCTCTACAGTCTACCTCTCGCTGCGGTCATTACCAACGGGGTACGATCAAGCAATTTTAATATTTCAAGGGGCAGCCGGCAGGGCTGTCCCCTTTCACCGTTACTTTTTACGTTGGTGATTGAACCGTTGGCAGAGGCCATTCGTGGGGATCTCAATATATCAGCTCCAGAAGTGGGGTCAAAACTACATAAGATCTCGCTATATGCAGATGATGTTCTAATTTTCTTGACAAATCCAGCAGTTTCAGTGCCTTGCCTGATACAATGCATTCACGCGTTTGGTGCTTTTTCAGGGTATAAGATTAATTTTGCTAAATCAGAGGCTACGCCTATGGGTGGTCTTACGAAAGAGTTGGCTCTTGAGAGTGACTATAGATTCCCATTTAGATGGTCACAGGGGGGTTTTGTGTATTTGGGCATATTCATTACTCCAGTTCTGGATTGGCTGTTCAAAGCCAATTTTACTCAATTATTTGAAAAAATTAAACAAGATCTCCAAAGATGGGAGGCACTTCCAGTCTTACGGTTGAGTCGGATAGCACTTATTAAGATGAATATTCTCCCTCGTTTGCTATACCCTATACGGATGCTCCCCCTGATTTTCAATAAACAAACACTCAGGAGACTGAACAGTTGGTTCAGCTCCTTTATCTGGCACCATAAACGGCTCCTCATTAAATTAGCCAAACTGCAGTTGCCTCACAGATTGGGGGGAGTAGACCTTCCGGACATTAAAAATGACCAATTAAGCTCGCTTTTGACCTACGTAAGTGATTGGGTTTGTGGGGACCCTCTTTCAATATGGCTAGATATCGAAGTCTCCCAGGCAAGGTGCACCCTTACCAGTTTGCTGTTTTTGGACAAGGTGAGGACAGTTAGGGAATATTGCCATAACCCAATAGTCATCAGTGCTGTTAAAGCATGGAGGGCAATTTGGCAAACGGAAGGTAATATTGTCAGAACATCTTTGTTTACACCTTTAGTGGGTATGCTGAGTTTTCAACCGGGTATGATAGATTCAGGATTTAAACGTTGGGCAGCTAGGGGTATATCTTGCATGGGTGATTTATCTGAGGGAGATGTAATGATGTCCTTCGATCAGTTAGTACGCAAGTACGAGTTACCTAATAGAGACCTCAAGTTAGGGATTTTTTCAAGTTAGGGATTTTATTCAAAAAAGGAACACACTTTTGACTGACCCTAAGATTAGATTAGATTACTTACAGTGTGGAAACAGGCCCTTCAACCCAACAAGTCCACACTGACCCGCCGAAGCGCAACCCACACAGACCCATTCCCCTATATTTACCTCTTCACCTAACACTACGGGCAACTTAGCATGGCCAATTCACCTAACCTGCACATTTTTGGATTCTGGGAGGAAACCGGAGCACCCGGAGGAAACCCACGCAGACACGGGGAGAATGTGCAAACTCCACACAGAGAGTCATCAGAGGCGGGAATTGAACCCGGGTATCTGGTGCTGTGAGGCAGCAGTTCTAACCACTGTGTCACCGTGCCGCCCACCCCTACAAATCTGACATAGAAAGAGGGGTACTAAGGGCTAGGAGCACACTCTCTGACAGTACTCTATATCACCAATTGGGGGGTGCCACCTCAGATGAGTCTGATTGACTCTGCAAGATGTGGGAAAAAGAGCTGGGTGTTGAAGTTTCTTCAGAGGCATGGGAGGATATTTGGGAGAATGCAAGGAAGATATCAATTTGCAATAGGACCCATGCTTTATAGTTGAAGATTCTCCACAGGGTCCACTTAGCCCCAGACCGTTTGTCAAAATTTAAACCAGGGGTATCTTCAGCATGTCCCAAGTGCAAGGTCTGTACGGGTACTCTTACCCATTGTCTTTGGTCTTGTGACAGGCTTCAAACATATTGGAGCGCTGTGGTGGGTGCAATGGAAAGGATTTTAGGTGTAGGGGTGGAGGGGACCCTATTTCGCTCCTTTTGGGCCTACCCATTGTATTTCCTGCAGACGCGCATAAGGCAAAACTTTTCAATATTCTTACATTTTGTGCAAGGAAGAATATCTTGCTAGGTTGGATATCGGAAAGCCCCCCAGGCCTGTCGGGTTGGCGGAAGATTGTTATGGAGCATATTCCCCTGGATTTTCTCACAAATATGGTACACCACAAAACTGAGAATTTTTACAAGACATGGCAACCCTTTTTGAAATATCTGGACACAGATTTATCTGCCACACTAACAAGGGCTTTTATATAGCCGTAACGATTGTGTTTCATGAGTCCAATATCCAGGGAGGAGGAACTGTGAATGTATGAGTGTTTTGTTTGGCTGGGCTGAGTTATTACTATTTATTTGTTTGTTGTTAGGTATTTATTTAGTTAGATAAATAGCTAGTTTAGGTTTTCTTTTAATTTTATACTTCTCTGTATATGTTTATACCTTCGTATAGGAGGGTGGGTTGGGGAATTTGTTTTTATTATTTGGGTTTAGTTTTGTACTATTTTTGTACTGTTTTGAATTGCATTGTTTTGTATTTATTGTAATATTTAAACATCTATTTTTTCTTAATAAAAATATATTATTAAAAAAATGACACTTTACCAATATTCCTCTCTCAGATGATCACCATGCTGCACTGTTATTATCTGTTTTAGATTTGGATACAAACCTTCTCAAAAGGGGTCACATTATTGAGATTTATTATTGAATTTGGCTGTACTCACATAAAAACGGAAAATGACCTAAAGATATAATAGCAAAGCCAATAATATCATGTTCAGGTGCTCAAGTGGCTTTTAAATATGACACCTTATCAGACAAGGTGATATGTAAAAGATAGATTTTAAATCTGTACATTAGATCATGGTATAATATTCCTTAAAATTAGTTCAAAATTCCAATACACTGTTCAGTTACCTTGACATATCATAAACACAGATGTATTTCTGCCACATGTTCATTTGACTTTATTGGCTTAGGTAATCAATTGCATAACTTCATCAATAAATCATTCCTAATGGAATTATGGATATATTAATAGACCTACCCAATTGAATGATAGCGGAAGTCCACTTTCTAATTAGCTTAATTTGAACCTGTGCATTGGGTATAATTAGCATAATCAATATATAATTTCTAATAGCAATCTAATTATGCCCCAACCCAAAGTCACATCACAACAGCACAGGAGATTATTATGTATTAATGAAAATGTGAAAAAGCTTTACCTTGACATTACTTCTTCTTCCCTCCTTTAATTTTCTTGGTATAAAGCTCCTTTGTCACAAAATGAATGGGCAATTGTATTATTAATTTTATCTTCACCCAAGCATTTTTTTGAAGCTATCGGACCTTATTGATGAAACCTTGATATGCAATACCTTGTGGAAATTCTGAGCTCAGCAAATCAATGAAGAACATTTTACAAAAGCTAAGAAGCTTCTATTTCCTCCTATATTATTATTGAAAGCCTCAAGCACTCCTTTCAATGAAACTCTGACTGGTCTGTACTTTCTCCAATTAAATCTACTGCATTTACTGTTCATCTTCATTGAGAGGACCAAATACATGTTTGCTGATCGCTTTTTTGAACATCTCCATTCTTCCACAATTGGAACTCTTGAGTCTCCCATTGCTAGCTACTTTATATCTCGCCCCTTCAATGTTCTGTCTGTTCTTAGCCTTCACTGACCATGGACAGTTAGGTACCTGAGGGCTATATAATGAGGGGCCACAGCTCTAGGGATCCACAGTACTCACCTAGAGGGAAAAACCAGTGAAAGCCGATAATATTGGGAATCTTAGAAGTACTATGGTGCAAAAGGAGACTATTCAGCCCATCATGCTTGGTACTTGTCATACTGTTTTGTAGAATGCTAGATGAGTTGTATCAGGTTGTCTCATTCCCCACTTTCACTGGATTTTCCTTCCAGACAGGTTGGGCCAGCCTGCCCTGTGTTGTCTAACCCATTTGTTCTTCTGCCTCACCCCGGATGATTGGAGCCTGCTCTAGTCTGCCTGATACTTCAAGCCCCTCCACAGTCACAAATCCTCTAGGCCTCATTAGAGGGTTTGTTCCTACTTTTCACGTTAGTGCAGCCTTTAATCATCTTCGTGACCAAGACAGCACACTCACAGTGCTGACAGCAGGCTGAATGGCCTAATTCTGCTCCTATAGCTTATGGACTTACAGTCTACATAAGACGTATAATCTAGTGCTGTTCCTAGCCCATCATCGTAAGGGTTGGCATAGAGTCTACTCACCCATAGAATCTGGCTGGTAGAGATAACAGAGTCTTCAGTTTGTTAAACTAGTTTATTGCATACTTATGAACTATATACACATCCCAGTGATACATCTAATTGCCTTGAAGTGCATGCAAAGTCCCCTTTCCTTGTGGCCTCTGATGTCATCACATGAGTGGTGTTACTCACATTGTCCAGACATTAGCCCTTTCAGATATTTATGCCAGATGTATATTGAGAATATACCTGACATAACTCCACGGAGGCTGGTATCCCATCACCAAGTCACCAAATATCTACATATGCATAGTACATGACACTGACCCAGTTAGCTCAGAGTCAGTTCCTAGAGTGAGCAGATCCCCTGACACTCCTGTTTATATCTGTCAGCCAGGGCTCCCTGACTGGACCAGCTTAAGTGCCCCAATCAGGGAACTCATATTCTATGAGGTCTGCCTGGCTGACCGCTTTCCATTTACCACAGTACCCAAGTCAATGGGAAGCATAGCTAGCACCAGCAGCTACTTCACCCCTTAAAATGCTCATGCTCCTAAGGAGGGAGGAGCCAATCCAGCAACAGGGATTATTGAAGATGTGGCTTGGGAGGTCTTGCTGTTTCAAGGTTTACAGAAGGGCCATTTTAACAATAACAGCCTTGACACGGGTTACAGAAACGGTAAATGTGATAAAACCTGTGTTTGGGTCATGGCAACAAAGAAAGTTGCTATTCTCCGAGGTAAGTTTGTTCACACTTTACTGCATTTAGAATCTGACTTATAGTGTGTGCCAACAGCACTTCAGGGTAACTTTAGTACATGCAACTGTTAACACAACTTTCAACTTCACAGGCAAGCCCGTGTATTTTTTTGCAGGATGCTCTTTATTACTGCCAGAATAACACGCTGGCACTCTCACTAGTAAATCTCACAAACTGGAAACAACGAATGCACTGCCAACATTAAACACCTGCATGGATAACGCTGATCTTCCTCACTCCAACATATGCTTCTTTTTAAATACTCTTACAAGTGAGCGCAACATATGACCGACAGCTGCACAGGACGGTGCCCTGTACCAATAGAACCTTTGGGTCGCTCCTTTGAGAAGTGTTATTCCAGATTCCAAGGATGGGAGAAACAGAAACTTCACAATATAATAAGCCTTGAGACGGTGATAGAGAAGGACTTAAGTTTAAAAAAAGCAAATTGACAACATTGTCAACATAGATTTCAAAATGGAACATTTTGCTTGAAGTACCTTAATGGATTTTTCAGGAAGTAATTCAACAACAATAATACAATAAATGGGTTCTCAAAAGTCCTACAGTAAGGTGCTCCATAATAGACTACTGAATAAGGGTTAAAGAATGTGGAGTCCAGGATAAAGTGAAAAATGTTAACTAAAGACCGAAAGCAGAGAGTGGGAGTAAAGGATGCTTATTCAGCGAGATGAGGAAAGATGGAAGATGGCTTGAATTGAGCAACCATAGCTGGTTGGACTGAATGGTCTCTCTAGGCCATCGCATGTAATCCTATGTAAACCATGGAGAAATGATGATATTTCCCTACGTAAATATTGAGACATTTAAGAAGAATCTGGGTAAATACTTAAAATGTCAGCGCAGAGTCAGCTGTGGACCAAATGCAGGTAAATGGGCTTAGTGTAGTTTTGTATTTGTTGGTAGGCATAGATATGGTGGGCCAGTGGACCTGTTTCTGTGCTGTATGACTGTGTGATGCTATGTTTTGCTTTCTACTCAATATCGTACTCATTTATTTAATCTGTCACATACAAAATACACTGATGCTACAGCATAATAAATGATAATGCTTAGTGGTATAATAATTGTTAAATATGTTCGGATCCTACAGGTATACAATGGGAGATGGGAGCTATTTTCTCTGGTGCAAATACATAGTGACACCCTGTGTCATTCAGTCCAAGAGTTGTAGGATATATTCATCTCACAGGGAGCAGATAATACAATACAGGGGAAGACAACTGATGAGGTAATGAGCTCCAGTAGGGAAATTAAACTGGAAGTGACATAAAAAGCACAACTGCGGGGTATGGCATAATTCAAGGATTCATACATGTGCTAAGCGTGGGGATTTGAACCTACAGACTCTGCCCAGGAACACACTTTAATTGGTCAACATCAACATATCATGAGGCCATATAAAAATATGCCAAGCAGTCTGTAAAATTGATGAGGAGCTATACAGAAGTCTGCAAGGCAAAGTGAACTCTATCACGGCACCCCGTTAAATAGCAGCTTCCACAGGCACTGCTCCTCTGATCAATGGACAATGGAATTAAGTTGTGCAGCTGCTAATGCTTTTGAACAGAGTGCTGTCGGTCAACTCACACCATGTTGTATTCCTCCACTACCTTCAAAAACAATGATATGTAGCTTCACAAAAGGAAACCGTTGTGTTCCAGTTGGAGTTATTGAAAGAATGCACCCCAATTGTCTATGAGGCTGCAAAAATCTAAATTTCAAGAAATAAAACTATTCCAGCAAAAGTGGGCACAGTGTAGGAAGATAGTGTTGGATTGAAAATGGAGTAGATTCAGGAAGGATGTTTCTCTGACTGGAGGTGTTTAACAGGGTACACAGTCAGAGAATAAGGTGAAAGCCATTTAGGACGGAAATGAGGAGGAATTTTTTCAATTGAAGGCTAGTAAGTTTTTGCAATCCTCTGCCTCAGAGGATCAGTCATTGAGACTGAAATCAATAGATTTCTACAAATTAAAATATCAAGGTTTATGGTGATAGTGCAGGAAGATAGCACTGTAGTTTAAGTTCATCCTTGATCGCTTTGAATGGTGGACAGGACTCAAAGGCCTGAAAGACCTAGTCCCATTTCTTTTCTTTCAATTTAAACTATTTTTTCAATCACCTGGCTCAGAGATGTTATTACACACTTCTGGGGAGCAGGTGAGACTTGAACTCAAGCCTTCTGTTCCATGGGACGGACACTACCACAGCACCACAAGCGGGCCCCTGAAAGCTGATCAGGTAATCATCAATTACCAATGTTGATAAAGCTTTGGGAATTCAACAGCAAAAATTTGATTATAATGGGCTATCATAATGGGCTATCACATTTCCTGCTGCGCTTTTCCAGCAACACATTTCCATCTCTGATCTCCAGCATCTGCAGACCTCACTTTCTCCTATCATAATGTTTTAGAGAATTGGGAATTCAACAGTTAAAACAACCCCTATGATAGTGGCTTACTGTAATTTTGACTGTGTGCCCCCTCTCTGGAAGGCTGAGACCAGAAGTCACAGTGGATATCTGGTTATCTCAGAACTGTAGGAACTGTCTGGAGCCATAGGTGTGTACATTGCCCTCAGCCGTCGGGGAAAGCAATTTGTTCCTGGGGTAAGACTGTCAGCCCTGATTATGGATCTTATTAACTGTCTCCTGTTCCTATTAACATACTTTCTTACCTATTAACAAGGGTATGCGAAAACCAACACTGAGAACAATACTGGATGTTATTATCTACCTCCTTACCCATTAACACAAGTTTGTGAATAATATAGTAACAGGCTCATGTGAACTATTCGGTCTTTGGCATAGGAAGGTAGCAATCACTAGTCATTGTAAGATTAAGAAATACCTGTTTTTAACAACATAGTAGCAATCAACCATGTGATGTTAAGAACTTTGTATTAGTCACAGCCGAACAAGATATAAAGTATACTGCATGCATGCGATGTTCAGAGATTCATATCACTTGCCCTTCACTTCTCCTTGGAACATCTTGACACCAAGAACAGCTACGTAAGAATCCTACTCATTGACTACAGTTCAGCCATCAACACTATTATCCCCTTGAGACTGATTACTAAACTTAGTGATCTCATATGAAGCTCCACTCTCTGCAACTGGATCCTCAGTTTCCTGACCACAGGCCACAATCAGTGAAGATTGGGGACAATATTTCATCCTCACTAACATTCAACACTGGAGCCCCCCAGGGTTGCGTACTCAGCCTCCTACTGTACTCACTCTATACCCATGACTGTGTCAACAAATACCAGCTTTCTGCCATTTACAAGTTCACCGATGACACCACCATAATTGGTCAAATCTCAGATGGCGATGAAACAGACTACAGATGGGAGGTGGAAGACATGGAAAAATGATGCACTGAGAACAACCTAGCTCTCAATAGCGGCAAAACCAAGGAATTATTGATTTTTGGCGGGATGTTACTCATGCCCCCCTACACATTAACAGCACAGAGATGGAATGACTGGAGGGTGTCAAGCTCCTGGGAGTGGTCATCAACAACAAGCTTTCTTGGACTCTTCATGTGGACGTACTGTTTACAAAGGCCCAGCAACGTCTCTTCTTCCTAATGGCAGCTGAGAAAATTTGGCATGACGGCGAATACCCTTGCCAACTTTTATAGGTGCACCATCGAGAACATTCTGTCTGGATGTATCACTACCATTCAAGATGGGAGACGGTTACAGAGTGTGGTGAACTCAGCCCGGACAGTCACAAAGGCCAAACCCCCATCTACAGAATCCATCTACCAGGCCCGCTCTCAAGGAAAGGCCGCCAGCATTTTCTACAACCTCTACCATTGGAGAGAAGGTACAGAAGCCTGAACACACGCACCAGCCGGTTTCATAACAGTTTTTACCCTACTGTTGTTAGACTATTGAATGGACTCACAAACTCTCAACATTCACCTGTACCTGTGTTTTTATTTTTGCTGCTGTTTACCTATTAGATTAGATTCCCTACAGTATGGAAACAGGCCCTTTGGCCCAACAAGTTCACACCGACCCTCCGAAGAGTAACCCACCCAAACCCCTTCCCCAAATCTACATTTACCCCTGACTAATGCACCTAACACTATGGGCAATTTAGCATAGCCAATTCACCTGACCTGCACATCTTTGGATTGTGGGAGGAAACTGAAGCACCCGGAGAAAACCCATGCAGACACGGGGAGAATGTGCAAACACAGACAGCTGCCTGAGGTGGGACTCGAACCTGGGTCCCTGACACTGTGAGGCAGCAGTGCTAACCATTGAGACACTGTGCTGCCCCTGTTATTTACTTATCTATGCTACTTAACTCTGATCTGCCTGTATTGCTCACAATTCAAAGCTTTTCACTGTGCCTCAGTATACGTGACAATAAATTCAATTCAATTCAATTCATTGAGGGGTGCCACCACAGAAGGCTATGATATTCCTTTTGTGTCACGCTGAATCTCTCGCCGGCTATCCAGAAATAAAGGTTTGTTTCTCTTTAAACTGAAATTTTTGTCATCCAGAATTAAGAGTCAACAATGTGACTTTAATATTGGCTAAAGAAACTTCTTGTTTGAGTGTGCTCATTGACCCTTTCAACAAAGACTTCAGCCAACTCCTTGGGCAATTAGGGAAAGGCAACAAATGCTAGTCTTGCCAGTGATACCCACATCTCATGAAAGAATGAAAAATAATCCACAATGCCCTTTTTAAGTGGGTGGATATGTTGTTCAGTGGAATGAATTAGTATATAGTGTAATTGTGTGGATCTTAAATATTTAAATAAAGCTTTTACCACTTCCAGGAACAGCCTCTTTCCTCAAATAATTTCCCCATCAGAAGCATGCATAATAACTCACCTGGCCTTGTTATCACATGGTCTGCTATTACACACAGCCTATTACTACCCATTACTTGTCCCCATTAAAGCTATTCACCCTCCTTGCCAGATTGTTACGTACTCCTTTGTCTGTCCAACTGTTCTTCTCTCTCTTTGGGCTCTATCCCTCCCTATTGTTTATTCCTTTCCACCCTCCCTTACCCTAGATTCAGAATAAAATATTTTCCTAGCTACCATCAGTTCTGAGGAAGGGTCACTGGACCTGAAATGTTAATTCTGATTTCTCTGCACAGATGCTGCCAGACCGGCTGAGCTTTCCCAGCAATTTCTGTTTTTTTCTGATTTCCAGCATCTACAGTCCTTTCGGTTTTTATTTTGAATAATAACACTGATTGTTTGCTCTCATATTTGAGAGATTGCCCTATCAGCTTTAGTGGCCCTCTTGTGGTTCAGAGGAAGTGTCCCTGCATCTGGACCAGGAGGCATGGGTCAAGTCCCACCTGCTCCAAAGGTGTGTAATAATGTCTCTGAACTGGTTAAATGGTAAAATAAGTTAAATTTAAGAAAAGTAGGCAAGGCTGTAGGTCTTTCAGGTTTTTCAGTCTTAATCTTAAACCACACTGCCATTTTCCTGCACTATCCCCATATAACTTGATGTTTTAATATGTAGAAATCTCAGTCTCAATGACTGAGTCTCCAACGCCCTCCAATTGAAGAAATTCTTTATCTCCATCCTAATGGCTTTCTCCTTATTCTCTGACTGTGCCCCCATCTAATCACTTCCAGTCAGAGAAACAATCTTCCTGAATCTGCTTTTTCAAGCCAGTAAGAATTTTCAATGGTATCACATCTCATTTTTTTGCAATTCCAGAGAATGTATACCAAGTCTATTTAATCTTTCCTCAAATGACAATCCCTTCAGCCCAGGAATTACTTTGGTGAACCTTCATTGAAGTCCTTTCATGGTAAGGATATTTTCCTGTAGCTAAGGAGACCAAAATGGCAGACAATACTCCAAGTCGGATCTCAGAA
Organism: Chiloscyllium plagiosum; assembly: GCF_037043375.1. NCBI lineage: Eukaryota > Metazoa > Chordata > Chondrichthyes > Orectolobiformes > Hemiscylliidae > Chiloscyllium > Chiloscyllium plagiosum. Next base: position 12,876,372 of record NW_028270170.1, on the reverse strand, counting down.
AGGCTCTGTATACTTTCAGTAAGACATCTTAACTCCCATTAAATTGTCATGCAATAAAGTTAACATACCGTTGTATAGGATGGGAGCTGGGGCAGAAATCTTGGACCCTGATTCTGTCCTGGCCTGGGCACCCGGCATCCTTTCCTGACCCAAGAAACAATCTGAGCACAGTGGAGTTTATCCCTGTGTCCTGGGTCCTTGATGGACACCCCTGTCCTGGTAGAAGGTAATGTTTCTGAAGGTTCATACTAGATTGGCTCCACCAATTCTCTTAATATCACATACAGGGTGTGAGTGGGGACAAGGAATTTTACTTTGTATTTTACAGGCAGCAGGTGAACCTGTACCAGTTCCCTAAGGTCCTAGGAATTATATTTAGCCAAATGTAGTGCCTATAGCCATCATGCAATAAGTGTTGTTATCATTGAACAGAGGCTCTTCCCTAGACACTCTTCGGTGGTTTATTCCCTACCATTAATCACTTTTTTTAATTTCAAAAATATGCTTTACTCATGAAAAGTATCTTTATAAATTATATAATCACAACACAGTTCGGTTCTGTACGGTGTCATATCAAGGAAACAAACAAATAGTGGAGTTTGACTCTATCCAGCCACTAATTTTTTTTATATTTCAAGAATATACTTTATTCATAAAATATTTTGATGAGCTGTACAATTGGTGGTGCCATTCATAGGCGCACCTTGCATTTCTTTACATACAGAGATCGGAATTAATCATTCGTATATACAGGTCTGTACATTTAGCATCCATATATTTAGCTGAGGCTTCAGCGGAACCCACTTACTGAGTGGGCCCCTTGTTCTTCTTAGGCAGGGAGACATTACATGGGGGTCTTTCCCCACCGCGTTTTGCCAGCAGCTGCCCCAAGCTTCAGCACGTCCCTCGACGCGTAGTCCTGGACCTTGGAATGTGCCAGTCTGCAACACTCAGTCAGGGTCAGCTCCTTCAGCTGGAAGATCAACAGGTTTCGGACAGACCAAAGAGCGTCTTTCACCGAGTTGATGATCCTCCAGGCACAGTTGATGTTCGTCTCGGTGTGCGTCCTGGGGAACAGACCGTAGAGCACGGAATCCCGCGTCACGGCGCTGCTCGGGACGAACCTCAACAAACACCACTGCATTCCTCTCCAGACTTCCTCTGCATAGGCACATTCCAGAAGGAGGTGTGTGATAGTCTCGTCCCCTCTGCAGCCGCTTCGAGGGCAGCGTGCGGTGGGGCAGAGAGTCCGGGTGTGCATAAAGGATCTCACAGGCAGAACCCTTCTCACCACCAGCCAAGCCATGTCTTGGTGCTTGTTGGAAGGTTCTGGCGATGAGGCATTCTGCCAAATGACTTTGACAGTCTGCTTAGGGAACCGTTTGACAGGATACGCCCTCATCTTTTCCCGAAGGGTCTCAAGGATACTATGTGCTGACCATTTCCTGATGGACTTGTGGTCAAAGGTGTTTTTCTTCATAAATTTCTCCATGAAAGACAGGTGATACGGAACAGTCCAACTAGTCAGAGCGTTCCGTGGCAGCAAGGCCAGGCCCATCCTTCGCAACACCGGGAACAGGTAGAACCTCAGTACGTAGTGACACTTTATGTTTGCGTACCAGGGATCCACGCACAGCTTGATGCAGCCACACACAAAGGTGGCCATCAGGGTGAGGGTGGCATTTGGTGTGTTTTTCCCCCGTTGCCCAGAGCTTTGTACATCGAGTCCCTTTGGACCCTGGCCCAGCCGCTAATCACTAGGTAGGTTGGTGACAAAGTAAAGACAAAGGGGGATTAGTGTCAGGGAACTACCTCAGACAACCCTTCCTCTTTAACATACTGTTAAAGGTGACAAATACCATAATGTAACAGCATGGTTAACTGGGAAAATGCCGCACCTATCACTTGCTTCCTCAATTAACTGCTGCATCTACATACACAGAATTATGTGTAGATTTCTTTTCCATTTTTCAATCAGTAGCACTTTTCCTTATGTTCAAGAGTCTGATGTCATCACATATATGAAATGTATACTCAGATGACAACTGATAGATCTTGTACAACCTTTCATGAAGTTGCACTCACTTTTATTTCCTTGAACTGGAAAGTTATTCAGCAATTCACTGGTGCTATTCTTAATAAGTGGCAAAAAAAAAATCATTCGTAGCTTTGTCTATTTCATTAAGTATTCTTGGATATATCCCATCTGGCCCTGTTAGATTATGAATATTCAAGCACTTCAGTTTGAATGACAGTTTAAACACTAATCTCTTCTCCATCAACTCAGGACATGTCTACTATCCATCTGATTATCAGAAAGGACAAATGTGCAACTTTTGACAGTCTTCACAGTAAAAATCTAAAATTGGAAATGAGAAATCCTGTCTTCAAAGCTGCAAGAGGCACTGGGAGAAAGTGAGGTCTGGTGCTGGGTAATGATATTCAGAAGGAAATGGAATGTGCTTGATGTTGAACACCTCATGAACAAACTCACTTTGAAAAATTCCAGTGTTGCTGATGTTGATGGGAAGCATTAGCTACAGAATTTTTTTTAAGGGGACTATTTGTCAGTCATCTGTTTATTTTTGTTGTGTTCGGACATGTTCAGAGCTGTGAGAGAATCATATATTTGAATTGGGATGACCAAGCTGACAGGCTCTAACTTTAATTAAAGGGTATATCACCAAGATCTCTGGCACCTGAATTATTTACTGGGATTGTATAGCAGCCAATTGTGAGTGGCATGGATCATTTCAGTGGGGGAAACTGTAAGTTCAATTGTAGAAGCTTTTATGCCACTGAAAGAGAAATTCAATCACACTGAAAGCTCCAGTATTCCCTTTCAGTTCACTCTGACCATCTGCTGTTTCTCGACTGTCTTGTTAACACTCCCTTCTTAATATGTGACAGCTATCCCCTTGGGAACTAGATGTTCTTGATGTTGCTGTCCCATAACATAGTCTTGCTATTCTCGATGTTGCTAGACAGTTTCGGCACTTGCTTCTTCAAATTGCAAAAGCATCGTCCACCCTGTGAAATAACATGCATGGCAAATGCAGAAATGTTGAAGATTTTCAATCCATGTGAGCCGTTAACGAGAGTTCTCAGTGATTCAATTCAGTCGGTCTGAAACATTAATCCAAGTCAAGGTGAAATCCTGATAAAGCTTTCAGATGTGGGTGACAGAAACCCAGTCTTTCTCACTTTAAAAACATGTTGTGTCCAGGGAATTTTGACTTTTACAGCCTTAAAATGCCAAAGGGGAACTTGCATCAGCTGAGATCTGTTGAAGCCTGTTGCAATACTTCAAACCTTACAATATCCCGAACCGATAAATTACAGAAAGGTTTGCTTACCCATGTCTTCCCTTGATGTTGAAACCAGACATAAACACTTTTTAGTTTTACTTTGGAAGAGTTTCTTAACTTCTCAGGTGGAGCTGTTTGAATTGCTCTACTTTATAAAGGTATATCAAGGATAGCTCAGTCTTCCATTATCAGCATCCTGGCTGCTACTGTTGACCAGAAGCTGACCTGGAACAGCCATATAAATTACATCATTATATATGCAGGTGAGAGGCTGAGGATTCTTCAGTGAGTCACCTTTTTTCTCCCCAAAACCTGTTCATCAGCCACAAGGCAAAAATCAGGAGTGTGATGGAATAAACTTCATCTGCCTGGATGAGTTCAGCCCCATCAATGCTCAAGAAACTCAACACCATCCAGGTCAAAGCAACCTGCTTGAATGCGACCTCATCTATCACCTTCAACATCCGCCCCCTTCCCCTTTATTGCACAGTGGCAATGGTATTCTCTACGAGATGCATTGCTGCAACAAACAAGGCTTCTCTAACAGCACCTTCCAAATCCATGACGTCTACCATCTAGAAGGACAACAGCAGCAGATACATGGGAACACCACCAATCAAGCTACTCACCAAAGCCACACAGCTCCCTGTTTGGAGCTATATTGCAGTTCCTTCACTGTAGAAGAGTCAATGGAGCTTCCTTGATAACACACTGGGTGTCCTTACACCATACGGACTGCCACAGTTCAAGAAGCCAGCCTTCTCAAGGGCAATTAGAAATGTGCAACAAATGCTGGTCTAGCCAGTGATGGCCACTTTCCATGAACATCTAATAAGTGCTACAAAAGCAGCAACATTGACCAAGCAAGTAATCCACTTTGATTGCTGAGATGTTGGCAGATGGATGATTTGATTTCTCGTTCTTCTGCAGGACACTGGCCTTGACAGATTACCAGACCTATCCTTCACCATTACCAATTAAACACTTCAGAAAACAAGCATGCTGCTACCACACATGTACAATAAAACAAAATGAGACAAAACTAAATTTGTTCCTCCCACTTCTTCAAAGGTGGACTCTCCAGGTCAAGTCTAACATGGTAGTTTTCACACTCGTCTCAGTCCAAATCAAATATTGCCATCGGAGATAGATAGGTTCTTCATTGTCAAGGGGATCAAGGGTTACAGCCAGAAAGTGGGAGAAAGGGGTTGAGAAACTTATCATTGAATAGCAGAGCAGACTTGTTGGGCTGAATGGCCTAATTTGTGCTCCTATGTCTTATGGTCTTATGATTTTAATTCCAGGGCTCCCTTCAAAATTACAATGGGTCCCCTCTTACATTTTTCAGAAAAAACACCATGAAATATGTGCATGGAATCTGTGTTATAGTTATAGAAAACCATCTTTGTTAGTATTCAGCATCAGAAATAAGATGCAAATTAATCAATTTAATTAAACAATTCTGACAGCCTTATGATTCCTCAGATTCAGACACACCAGTTTGAAAATTTATTGTTGAAGATTGCGGTCAGCATTGTTGAACTCTGTCTGCTGCTATTTCATGTTGATATTTCAGTGCTTGGAAGCGATTGTTACTGTATGGCTCAGTGAGGTATTGATCATCTGTCTATGTTTATTCATGCAATCTTCATCTCTTTTCCAAAAACAACTAATCAAACTGGCATTAACTACTTTTAAAGCTCCATGAGATCCATATATCTCCTGTTCTGTTGGGAAGGTATATTCTTCTTATTGGGAGTTTTGTTCATGTGTCATTCAAATTATATCCAAGTCTTGTTGCTTCCAGAGCACAGCTAAAGCATTCCCTATATTCTTGCAAATTCCATATTTCTTGCTATTTGAGAAAGGATTTTCTTGTAATTTCAATCTGACAGTACCCCTCCCTCCCTGAACCACCTTCCCAAAGGCTAGATTGGGTGGAATGGCCACCAACCTGTAAGTCGGCAACGTGTCTGCCTCCAAAGATCTAGCTCAGCCTCCAGCCAACTGAGGAAAAGGTTATTTGAGGACCAGGATGGCACACCAGACACTGAGATCATGGTTTAGTTTGTGGTGAGGGGCAGCACTATTCCCTGTGCTCCTGTGTGTGTCAGAGAGTTGGACAATCTATAGCAGGCACCTCAAAACAATGGCGAAGGACCACCACTGATGTCTTTTCAAGATCTACCAGATACAATGGCAAAAGAAACAGCAACACAAGAGAGTCCTCTCAATGCCAGCTCAAGAAGGATTAAAGGGCTAAACGTTCAAAACCAGCTTTGCTGGGCACTACATCTCACTCATACTTTTGACATGAAGTTTTGAAAGTATTTCTCTTCTTGCAACTTGGTTGAAACAGGGGACTCTGTAAAGGACGGTGGGGGGGAGCCAGTGAAATGTACTGCCACCTCATAGAAAGCTCTAGCTTGTCACTAAAATGGATAAATCTCATTTGGGAAGGCACCAAATGCATCAGTTCACTTGGAACTCTCAAAGGTGATGTTGGGTCATTAGAGGAAGTGCAGAAACCTCCCAACAAGCCATTGACCCAAATATTCAAACACTACCTGCCCATGAGAGTGGCAGAGTCAATTATGCAGTGGACTTAGAACCCATAAAATTGGAATGTAAAAACTTCATCCATGTTCCTGAAAAACTGCCTAAAACGAGGAAGACAATGGTAGTTTGTCAGCTGTGGTCTTTTTTAATTTCAAGATTTTTTAGAGCTACTGAGAGTGTCTCAAAATGGAGGCTATCCCTTTCCCTTATCTGCTGAATGACCTAGCTGAAAGCCCACCATCTTGAAGAGCCCATGTGACCTTTAATTGGACAGCGAATGCACCTCCTGACCACTACCTGGTCAATCCGAGCAAAATCCATATAAAGTGACTGCTTCCGACTCAGTGGGGACTTGGAGCTTGCATTTGCCCACAAAGTCAAGCCCCAACGCAAAATGCAAATCCTGCCTTTCAATTGCACTGACATTAAACACTGTAAATTGATCCAACCTAATAGGTTTGAGCGACAGATAAGTCTCTTCATTCATTTTGGAATCCTCTTCAGTGCCTTAGTATTCTTTAAAAAGACCATTAAAGACGTTATATTCCAAAATGCTGTCACTGAAAAAAGTAGCTTTCTTAGTAACATCTGAAGATTATGCTTTCAGGAACTAGCTGCAAATAATAGCCAAATCTTTACCTTTTCACTTTTGGTAATAAACATTATGTTTCCCCATAAGCTTGGAGAATCTAGCACTGGGTTACTTTCTAACTTTTGCATTCCCAGACTTAAGAGGACATGTTGATGCCTGGGGATCAATTGGCACTTTCAGTATTTAAAAGGTGTATTACAGTGACAATCTCCAGTTGTGGAAGCAGGTCATTCAGCTATCGAGTCCACACCAACCCTCTGAAGGGCATCCCACCCAGACACATCCCACCCCTGTAACTCTGCATTCTCTATGGCCAACTCACCCAGCCTGTACATCCTTGGACACTATGGGCAATTTAGAATGGCCAATCCACTTAGCCTTCACATCTTTGGACTGCAGTAGGAAACCAGAGCACCCGGAGGAAACCCATATGGACACGGGGAGAATGTGCAAACTCCATGCAGACAGTTACCCAATGGTGAACTTGAACATGGATCCCTGGCACTGTGAGCCAGCAGTGCTAACCACTGAGCTACTGTACCATAGTTGATGCAGTCTATGCAGCAGTTTTGTATTCTTCACTGTGGTAATACGTCTGGACTCAACAGCACTGACAAGATCAAACATTCATGTCATGACACAACATATGGGAACAACAAGATATCCTGTTCTAGTCAGTATTACATTTTGCAATAGATTTGGAGGAGCTGAATTGTCTAGAGGCTCAAGTTACTATTCAATAGACCAAAAGTGATCTAAAGCTAAAGCTTTTCTTATCTCACTGGCCAATTCTGATGTGTATACTCTGGAGAAAACTGAGTCATGGCTGGCAAACTGAAGTTGAGGCCTTGTCCTTGAGAGTCTAATATTGGAAATGTTGAAGCAGCCGAGCTTAGCTAAATCGATGTCTCGTTACTGGAATAAACTTATGAAATTACTTTGGTAAAATTTCAGGAACGCAAATGTAAAATTTTCAAGATAATGCTTTTCAATGTCAGTAATGAAAATGACACATAATATGAAGGAAAGTTATGGGTTTGGGATTTTCACCCATCCCACCATTTAGAACAGAGACATGTGAACACCAAACCTGCCAAACCAGGGAACACATTACCCAACTGAGAAACAATTGGGGCTTATTGTCTGACTGGTGGAAAATAAAAAGATGGGTTACTATAAACTAATGAATAAAAACAAATGGTTTTAATTTTACTGAAAGATAACATGATAACTCATTGCTTCCAAGTCTTTCCAGGACCATCCAAGTTCTTGTTTGATCATGAAATCTGGTGAAACAGGTCTTCAACTCCTTGTTTCACAAACCTCCCCCCAAAATTAAAATTCAACCCTTTGAGAAAAATAATTTTGAAAAGGTTCTCATAGGCAAGTACTGGATTTCTTCTTTCCCTCCCTGAATTACTGATAAGGATATTATCAGTTTCTTTGTGCAGCTTATCTTGGAATGAATAAGTTAGTTGGCTCAAGTGCCCACCATGAAATGTGTCATTGTCTCAAATATTTTGATGAGAAAAGTAGGAAGTGCAAATCTAAATCTTAGTTAATTTTGTCCCTAGGGTATTTCCACTAGCTATTATGTAGATTTTTGCTGGTAACTGTTCAAATCTGCAATCTCCTCTTGACTGAATTAATCAGCTTTGAATTAAACTGGTGAAACAATTGGCCAATTAGCATGAATGCGAGAAAGTGAGGACCGCAGATGCAGGAGAGTCTGAGTCGAAAAGTGTGGCATTGGAAAAACACAGCAGGTCAGGCAGCATCCAAAGGATCGGAGAGTCAATGATTTGGGCATAAGCCCTTCATCGGGAATGGCTTTTCGACTCCAATTAGCATGAGTGCAATACGAATGGGTATATGTTTGAAAACTAAATTTTCAAACATTATTTCTGCAAATTTGAATGAAGGGCAGGATTCATCTGCAGGTCTTATTTAGATAGGCAGATGGAGGACTTTTTATTTCACTTTGCCTGAATATTTGTAGATTAAAATGGATGGATACTGGTAACAATAACATGCAAATACGCACTCATTATTCTCCATTTAACTATTCTAACTGAAATATTCTGATGTTGACTGCTCTCCTTTCTAAATCAATCCTCAGGCTATGAATTTGCCTCATTAAAAGGAAAATTACAACCAAATATCTGAGGAGCCACAGCATCAGGTATTGTGACTTGTGACTTTAATGAGAGGAGGAAAGTTGTGGGGGTGGGGGAAGGGTTGGCTACTTACTGTGAGATTGGGGCAACTTTGAGGTGCAAGTGTGCTGATTCTCAGCTGGTACTCCATAAATTCATATGGAGCAGAATTAAGTCATTCGGCCCATTGAGTGTGCTCTGCCATTCAATGCTATCATGGTTGATCTGATATCCCTCAACTCCACTTTCCGACCATTTTCCTACAACCTTTGATTTCCATCCTGACTAAAAAAATCTATCTTAAATATACTGAATGACTCAGCTCCAATAGCCATTTCAAACTAAGCAGTCCAACAGCTTGACCACATAATCCCATTTTTGAGGTGTGAGAGTCAGGCAGCAATTTGGAGTTTTGTTGTTGGCCCAGAAGGAGAGATTATGTGTCTTGTAGCCTCAAACAAAACAACAAATGCTTTTAACCTCTCCCGAACCATTTGGTGCATGGCTTCCAACAGGCCCTTTAAGGATTGGTGTTGGAATTGGGTACATTGGACTGGGAACAGGATTAGGCCATTCAGCCCTTCAGTTCTGCTCCATGCTCTCAATTTCATTCTCTGGCATACCACCCCAACCCCCTCCATATCAGCCATTACTCCTTTATCCAACAAAAGTCTAATTCCACCTTGAATAAATTCAGTGATCCACCCTCCACTACTCTCTGTGGAAGAGAAGTCACCGAACAATTCTGGGAGAATAAAATTCCTCTTCTTAAAAATAAGACCACTCATTCTTAAACTGTGCTTCTCGATCTAATCTCCCCTCCACTGTGAGGCCCTTGAATCCTAGAGCAAATGGCCTGAGTGTTCACACCACATTGTCCCCCCTATCTTTATCCCAAACTGTAAATCTCATGTCCATGAGAGGGCTTTAACTGGCTATTAGAAGTAATCTTTTTCCTGACATGGCAGGTAGCTCAGGACTCCTGATGGAGACTAAGGAGGCAAAGTAAAGGAGCAGAGAGTGAGCCAGTTTCAGGTCCCCATTGCTGTACTGTGCGGGCAACCTTAAGATTGGCTGTCAACAGGTTGGAACACTCCCTCACTGCATCAAGCCCTCAAGCTGTTGAGTGGGATTTGAACTCATGATGTTTTGACGCTGTGAACATTTGAGATAGACTGTAATTTCTTAATGTTAATTTAGTGGACAGCTTAATTAAACTTTCGGCGGGGGGGAGGGAAACGGGAATCTTCATACAAATGTGAGAGATATTCAGCTGCAAGCATTGTGTACAGCAGTGGTGTGGTTGCATGGCTTCTGGGTGGAACATGAGGTGACCAGAAGGTTTGAATTCTGTTGCAAACATTTTACAGAGTCTTGTGGTACAGATTCAGATTCAAGTCATACCTTTGCCAGCAGCAGGTTCAAGCAGGTTGAAATATTTTCTTGTCTGATCATAGCAGTTCATGGCCACTGGACTGAAGTTAATTATAGAGAGGAGCTGCGAGGAACACCATCAGGCCTTCATTAGTGACTCAAACCAGGTAATAATGAATCAGTCACCACCACTTTGACAGCCCCTCAACCTCCTTTTAGAGAACGTCAGTAAGGTTCTTGTCATTTTGTGCAAGACGTGTGTCACTACCTCGATGCTGCACTAGACAGATCCCTTCTGGCCTGTACTAGTTTAGAACATAAGAACACAAGGACTAGGATCAGGAGAAGGCCATTCAGCCCCTTGAGCTTGCCCTGGCTTTTAATATGATCATGGTTTATCTCATAGGCCTCAACTCCATTTTCTTGCCTTCTCCCCATAAACCTTGAACTCATTGCTAATTAAAAATCCGTCTATCTCTATCTTAAATTAACTCACTGTCCCAGTATCCACTGCACTCAGGGGTACTGAATTCCACAGATTCATGATCCTTTGAGAGAAGTAATTTCTCCTCAACTCTATTTTAAGTCTTCCACTCCATGGCTAAGCCAGGGTGTTAGCCACAATTTTAAGATTAATACCGTTACTTACAAATTTCTCCATGTGCTCATTCCCTCCTATCTCTGAGACCTCCTCCATCCAATAGCCCTCTAGAAATCTCTTTGCTCATTTTCAACTTTGCTGCACCTCTCTTCTAAAATATCACTGACTCTGCACTGTCCTTTAAGATGCACCTTGAGACATACTTAGTTGATCAAATCTTTGGTCAATACATCTTTTCAAATAGCTGAGTGCCAGAGTTTGCTGCTGCGAATTGACTCAAAACACTATGACACGTTAAAGTCTCTAGCCAATCCGAAATTGTTGTCATTTGTATGGGGTGATGGAATAGGAATGAGCCACTGTGTCTTTAATCTGCTTTCATGTTGCTGATTTTGCAAAGCCCCATAGACCTCCGTGAATGAATCCTGCAGTTGAATTTTCTCTTTGGGATGCAAAACAGAATCCAGAGATTTTTTCCCATGGTGTGTGGGCAAACCTGATGGGAAGCAGTCACTCTTTTGGAGTTCGATAGAGGGCCACCACCTTTAATAGACGTGGAACTGGGGTGCATATCCAATTAAAGGATAATGAGGTAGGCTCATGATGCTAATTAAAGCCTTGTTGTGGTCTTCAAGAAAGAACAAGAAGGGGCCCTTCAATATGTCGGTAACCTCAGCCACTCCTAAACAAAAGGTCAATTTAAAAAGAAACAAAACTGTCACTGTGGGAACAGTTGGTGAAATCCCTCTGTACGGAAGCCATTGGCATATCTGGATCCAGGAAGGGAAGGATGGCCTGTAGGCCTGAGTGAGTCCTTTCCAGCACCACACTCTTGACTCTTGACTCTGAGTGAGTCTTCCCTTACCACATTGTGTCAGGAAACCGCAAACTGACCTGGATTTCCCAGACCTAATGAGCCTCCATTGAGTCAAATTTATGAAATCATTATAGAGTTATAAAATCATTTGGTCCAACTTGTCCATGTCAACCAGATTTCCCAAACTAAACTAGTCTCACTTTCCTGTGCTTAGCCCATATCCCTCTAAACCTTTCCTATTCATGTACCTGTCCAAATGTATTTTAAATGGAACTGTACCCACACCTAACACTTCCTCTGGCAGTTCATTCCGCATACGAACCACCCTCTGTGTGAAAATATTGCCCCTCAGGTCCCTTTTAAATCTTTCTCCTCTCACCTTAAACCTGTGCCCTCTAGTTTTAACTCCTTTACCCAGGGAAAAGTCCTTTGCTATTCACCTTATCTATGCCCCTCATGATTTTATAAACCTCTATAACGTCACCCCTCAATCTCCTATGCTACAGGAAAGAAAAGTCCCAGCCTATCCAGCCTCTCCTTATAACTTAATGGTGGAGGGGCCTTGTCAGATCCCTAAGCCTCAATCAAAATGGCTGACACCAGGAGTTGTGTTGGGAGACTGGTCACCAGCCAGTCAGTCTGTTCCCAGCAATGTTGGTTAGGGGTTGGGGGGAGGTGGGGAAGCAAATGCTTCATCATGCTCTGTATTTTCATTTCTTGAAAAGTTGACAGGCAGTAGCCAATACAGAGCATGGGAATAACTATGTGACTTTTTTTGTAGGGAGGGGATATCTTATTACAAATGAGATCTGCAAATTTTCAGTGAGGGCATTTGGATCAGCACTGATAAACCTTTTCTCGACAATTTCAACTGCATTGTTTCTCTTCAAAATGCTTGCCATGGAAGAGAAATAAAGATATGTTTCTTCTTTACAAACATAACAACAGACTGTTGCAGCAATTTATTGGCAAAAACTTTCATCCATTATTAATAATTGAGTAAATTGTCTGAGACAGTTTTACTATATGCTTAAATTTAATCAAAAAAGCAATAATGCATGCAGGAGTTTTAGTTCACAATTGCAGACAATATTCATTGCCACTGTTAATCAGGGGTTATTTGTTGTGTGACAGAAATAAGATAAGATTCAAGCCTCTGTTCCACAGTCATTGGTGCCCAACAAAAACAATGTGTATCATCACACTGCTCCTTTAATAGTTGATCTCTTCTTATTGCTGGGTTACTGGCACCATTGCAATCGGAAGGGATTTCTAAGGTAGTAGCAATAAAAATAGTCAAAAAGGCTTCTTTTGGCACAGTGTCAATCCCTCATCGATGGAACGATGATGTAGTCACCATAGCAACTGACTCCCAAACAGATATTAAGATCTTGTCTTTTTTGGATGTGATTTGAAGATAGGTTAAGTTGAGGGACTGTGGGTTTTTTGAAATTTTATTTTTATTCATTCATAGGATGTGGAAGGGCCAGCATTTGTTGTCAATCTGTAACTGAATTTTGATTTGAGTTGCTCCTAGCTAGGCCGGTTAGGAGTCATTGCTGTAGCTGTGGATCACATGGATGCCAGACCAGGTAAGGATGGCAGATTTTCTTCCCTAAAGGACATTAGTGAACTAGATGGGTTTTACAACAACAGGTGATAGTTTCACTGTTGGGACTTCATTGCTGAGACTGCAGGCCAAAGATGTGCAGGTTAGGTGAATGGTCATGGCAATTTACCCGGTAGTGTCCAGGTATGTGCAGATTAGGTGGATTGGCCATGGTAGTTTACCCTGAAGCGTCCAGGTATGTGCAGGTTAGGTAGATTGGCTGTGGTAATTTACCCCGTAGAATCCAGGTATATGCAGGTTAGGTGGATTGGCCATGGTAATTTACCCCATAGAGTCTAGGTATGTGCAGGTTAGGTGGATTGGCCATGGTAATTTACCCCATAGAGTCTAGGTATGTGCAGGTTAGGTGGATTGGCCATGGCAAATGTGGAGTTTTGGGGATTGGTTGGGAGGTAGTGGATCTAGTTGGGATGCTCTTCGAATGGTTAGTACAGCCAAACTATACTCACCTTCAATTCCAGCTTTATTAACTGAATTGAATCTCCTCCCCACCCGACCAAAGTTGTCATGCATTCAAGTTAACCCCTGCATTACCAGCCCAGTGGATACTGCTACTGTCTGCTCCACACTTTAACTGCTGCAAGTAGTGTGGTGGAGGTCAACCTGGAGCTGATAGCTATGAATAGTTATAGAAATTTGACCCAGTGATGATGAAGCCCCAGTAACATAATTCCAAATCAGGATGGTGTGGAAATTGGGAGACAGTGGAATTTTATGGCTGCTACCCACATTTTTCTAAGTGGTGAGGTCACAGATTTTGGAATCCTGCTGAAGCGTTCTTGATGAATTGGTGCAGTACATCCTGTAGATGGTATGCACTGCACCCGTGGTGATCCAGTGGTGGAGTGATTGAATATTGAAGGTGTTAGATAGCACACAAATCAAGCTGATTCTTCATGGGATCAAACATCTTGAGTGTCGTTGGTATGACACTGATCCAGGCAAATGAATATTACATCACACTTTGGAATTGTGCTTTGTAGACAGTGAAATGGTTTTGGAGAGTTCAGAGGTAAGTCATTCAATACAAATACCCAGCCTCTGACCTGCTCCTGTAACCATAGCACTAATCCAGTTAGATTTCTGCTCAATGGGCAATCCCAGGATTTTGACAGTGCAGATTCAATGATGGTAATGCATCAGAGTACTTAAGGGAGGTTTTTAGACTCTGTATCATTGGAGATGAATTGCTTCATAATAGTGGGGTGTCAACCTTGCTTATCAGCTTATCAGTTTTCCAGATCTTTCTGTACACAAACCTGGATTGCTTCAGATCGGTTATGGATGAGGAATGAACAGTGCGCAATCATCAGCAAACATCCCCACTTCTGACCTTATCATGGAAGGAAGGTCATTGAGGAACCTTTGGTCAGATACTATTCTGAGGAACTCCTGTAGAATGTTCTTGATCTGGGATAGTTGGCCTCCAACAACCAAACCACCTTCATGTTTTCTATTTTGATATATCTTATATTTTAAACATGGCACTATCAATTTCCCCTCTCACAAATACCGTTCCCATTACAATCTGAAAATAAAATGTTTGTGTTCCAGAAGTACGTTAATTAGCACAGAATCTTTTTATACTCACTGCTGAGACAATGGCAGATGGTTTAAAATGAAATAAATATTTGTACAATGTTTCTTCCAAGTGTGCTCATCGTTTAAAGCAGGAAGATCTGCATTTTCTCCTCTGACCTTTTTGTTTTGTAATGCCCAGCTTTGTTCTCGAGAGTGGGTTCTGATTGAGAACGGTCATGCCAAGACCATTTGTGAGAATAGGAAGTTGCTGGAAGGGGACCTCCGTTACACAATGTCAGAGGCTAAGGCTGTCAGTTAGATATTGCAGATCTTAAAGAAAGTGGTTAAGGAGCTAAAACTGCAGGTGCCAGAAGCATAGGAAAAGCAGATGATAACTGATTTTTCAGTCACTTCACATTAAAAGACATTTTTGGTGCATAAAGTAAGTTTGTTTAGTGAATGAAGAAAAAAAATCTTCATTTGATTAAAAATGGCATGGGGATGGGAGTCAGAAGTTTTTTGTTGTCTCGATAAAGTGGCTGTGTGTCCCTTGGATGTATTAAACAGGTTCCCATACTCCAATTTGAATGAACTACCAATACTGTTGGATTCTTCTAACCTCAGTTTCTTTTCTGTTGTATAAACCTGTCAAATGTGTCTGATTAACCCTTAGCTAAATATTAATGCAAGCTGCTTGGGTTTGCAATTGCTGTGCGACATTGCAAACCATTAACAAGTTTTTAAGGTCCAAAGAGCAGGATCTCTAGATTTGTTAATATTTAATAATTAGTGATGTTGGTAATGTGTAATGGAATCCATTAATAAATTAAAATTGTGATCTCCATTGCTTCAATAATACATTTCAGAAATGATTCTGCAACTATTTGACCCATTAAAGGAGTTTTAACTGCCTGAAACAAACAGGAGATGTCAACCAGTTAAGTTAGTAAATATGTGAAACCTGACACCAGCACAAGGACAACGTGTCTACGTTTGGATGAACTGTTACAGTTTGTGGGCATATGACCTCTCTGAATGTTTTAATTTGTTAGCCAGGCTGCCCACATCCGATTGTGGAAGCTTTTTAAAATTTAATAATTCTCAGTAAGTTTTCCAGGGCTTTGAAAATTTAGCAAAGGTGGGAAATTGTCCCATCCAGCTGGTAGGAATTGAGGGCAGGAGAAATTGGAATGCTTTCTCTTGCTCCATTCAGACTTGACAGGACCACATCCCTTATACCAATCAAAGTTGAATCAGTTAAGGAAAGAGGACATCTTCTATGCTCCACTTAGAGATTTTATGACTAACGGATTCTGTGGTAAATTTGATGGGAATTAGCTGGTTTTCAGCTGAATAAATTGAACTTATTTGTTACTGAAGGAAACATAGCATAAAAGAAGTATCAATATTTAAATGGATTTGAAAATTTTAAGAGACACATAAGAGTGATGTCTCAATACAGCCAGTGGTACCAAAATTCTACTGAGGTTTATACAGTACAAGAATTTATCTGGACAATCTTGCTTGTGCCTGTTCCGTAGCAGAGCTAATTAGATAGTCTTACTTTTTGTTGTTACTCAACACATCTGTAAATATTTCCCTTTCCAGCATTTATCGAATTCCCTTTCAAAAGTTACTGATGAACCTGGTTTCACTGTCTTTTCACACAGTGCATTCCGGATCACAGCAATGTGCTGTGTAAAAGCAATTCTCCTCACCGCCCTTGTGATTCTTTTACTAATCTTAAATCTGTCTCCGTGGTGATTAACCCTCCTGTCATTGGAAAAAGTTTCTTCTTATTAACTCTATAAAAGCCCCTCATATTTGAGCATGTTTACTAAATTTCCCCTTGATCATATCTGCTCTAAGAGAGGAGGTTCAGGAGGATGGATATGTGGGATTGCAAGGCAAAAGGATATGGCAGCATCACCAGGCATCTCCTTTGTTAATGAATCCCAGAGTGGGGCAAGAAGGGACAGAGAATGCAAGTATATTGAAGAAAAGCAAATAGTTTCAAAGGGGGAAAATGGTAAAAAGGCAAAATGAATGTTTTATCACTAACATTTTTTTGTTATTCATTTGCTGGCTGGCCAGTATTTATTGCCTGTCCCTAGTTGCCCTTGAGAAGGTGGCAGTGAGCTGTCTTCTTGAACCACTGGGGAGGGAATTTCAGGATTTCAACCCAGCGACAGTTTAGGAATGGCGATATATTTCCAAGTCAGGATGGTGAGTGGCTTGGAGGGGAACTTGAAGATAGTGATCTTATGTATCTGCTGTCCTTGGTATTTTTGTGGGTGTGGGTTTGGAAGGTGCTGTCTAAGGAACTTTAGTGAATTTCTGCAGTGCATCTTGTAGATAGTACACACTGTTGCTACAGAGTATTGGTTGTGGAGGGAATAAATAGTATTTGAAAGTAAATAAGTGAATTAACAGCACAAATAGTTGTCAATGGTTGTGATCTTATAGCCATCACAAAGAGATATAGTTTGAAGGAGCTCAAAGTTGGGAATTAAATATTCAGGAGTATCTGTCTTTTCAAAAGAGTAGGGAGGAAGAGAAGGGTGGGGTGTAGCTTTGGTTATTGTGAGGTGGAATAATTACTAGAGCAAGAAATTATCTTGGATTGGATGATATATAACTCAAAGCTACAGACAAGAAGATACCAGTAAGGGTAATCTATAAGCCCCCAGACAATACCCTTTTTGAAGGGCAGAGAATAAATTATGAGAAGATGAGCGTAGAAAAAAGGCAGTAAACTAAGCACAGGTGACTTTAATCTTCATGTACGTTGGAAAAATCAATTGGCAGAGGTAGTCACAGGGAATAATTAATACATTGTATTTGGAACTGTTTCCTAGAACAACATGTTGTGGATTCAACAAAGGATCAGGCTATTTTGGATCTTGTAATATTGTACATAATAAGGCAGATTGAATAAATAATCTTATATTAAAGGTTCTCCTTTGGAACAGTGACCACAAAATGTTAGAATTTATTATTCGTTTTGAGAGTGAGGAACTTGGATCAGAAACAACCGTGCCAAACTTAAATAAGGATAATTACATAAATGATGATAGTGTTAGTTGGAATAAACTGGGAAAGGAGTTTAGCAGCAAAAACATGTTGGGTACCAATGACAAATGCTTAAGAAAATAGTTCATGGCTCATAGCAAAGATATATCCTAATGAGGAAGAAGGATTCTAGGAAGGGCATAAATTGACTTAACCAAGTAAGAGAAAATATACAATATGACAAAGATTAGTGGTAAACTGGAAGATTGGGAACATTTTAAAAGTCAACAAAAGTTGACCAATAAAAAAAAGAGAAAATATAGAATGAGGGTAAATGGGCAAGTAATACAAAAATGGACAGTAAAAGTGTTTTCAATACATACAAAAAGGAAGAGAGAGGCCATAATGAATATAAGCTCCTTAGAGAACAAGGTGGAAATAATAATGGAGAACCAGGAAATGGCAAAGCTGTTGAATAATTCTTTTTATCTTCATGGTGGAGGTCACTAACAGCATTCCAAAAATACTAGATAATCAAGGGGTTATAGGAAGAGAGAAAGTAAATAGCGGTGTAAATTGTAAGTCTTTTTTAGTGAGGTGTCAGCTGCATTGAGTTTTTTGAGGTTGTTCGCTGTGAGACCGATTGAAGTCTCTTACTGTATCTTACCGAACATGCCTCATTAATGACCTCATTCAATTCAAGACCCAACTTACCACATACCGTTCCTGAAACAACTCACCACTAAACAGATATTCTGGAATGCACTGGCATCCTGGCACTGGAGCCATCTTTATAGGCTGTTGTATACCCAAATAAGCACTGTTAGTCTGGAGTTGCCCTGCATGGTTTCTGACATTTGACCCAGACATGACAAATCGGTGCCTGTTTTGTGGTCATGGACCTGGAGGTCCTACAGAGTGGGGTCATGCAGAGGTGGGACACTCCTTTTTCTACGGGACCAGCAGAGAAAGTAGCAGCACCACCAGATTGTAGCAGCCTGCTCTGGTGTTTGGAGGCTACCCTTGACTTACTGTGCTGGGATCTCCCAGATGGATTGTTATCTCCCTTTACGTGACTTGAGGACTGCTGACAACCATGGTTTGCTGGCTTTGTGTCTGTGCTGAATGGCATAGAAATATAGCAGTACTGTGAGCCTGGTAACTCTGGCTGAGGGGGCAAACTGCAAAGGTGAGGCAAGGCAAGGAGTCTGTGAGCATCCAGGTAGGCCCTGAGCGAATGAGCAACAAAGAGAGCTGGAGACTCAGCCTGATCCAGCCGATGAGCTAAGTGTGTGTCCCTGAGTGCACAGTGTCCTTCCTGCAGCATTGCAATAATAATCGCTAATACAGCCTGAGGTGCAGCATTGAAGTGCAGAAGAGTCCTCTAAGTCAACCAGAGATGTAACAGGAGGGTTCTGAGATTTTGACATATATCAGGTGCCAATGTGGTTGGTGCCCATGCAGTTTGGTTCTGTGGAGCATATGTTGAGCTGAAGACACAGACACCTGCCCTGATTTCCATGTCAAGAATTCTTGGTGTCTCGTTTGTTTGTTGTGTTTGGTAAGATGTGAAGCTGCATATTAATGAGGCAAGGTGTGCAGTTGATAACAGAGTTTTGCTGCTTTACAGAGATGTACTCGTTGTGATCTTCCAAGAATCCTTGAAGTCTGGAAAAGTCACAGAGGGTTGGAAAACTTATTCAAAAAAGAGAGGTAAAGAGTAACTTCAATTATAACCCAGTTAGCTTAACGTTTCGTATTGGGAAGATGTTAGTTTGTTAGTAAAAGATGCAATAGCAGGGTATTTAGAAATACATTATATGATCAAACAGAGTCAATGTGAGTTTATGAAGGGGAAATCATTCCTGACAAATTTATTAGAGTTCTTTGAGGAGGTAACCAGCACGATAGACTAGGAAAAACAGTAAAAGCAATTTTCCTGGATTTCCAAAAAAAGTTTGAAAAAATAATGCACATCAGGCTGTTTAATAAGAACCTATGGCACTGAAGGTAGTATATTAGCAGAGAAATGGGCTAACTAATAGAAGACAGGAAAGTTAGGGTAAAGGGTGTATTTTCAGGATGGCTACAGAAGTAGTACAAGAGGCAGTTCTGGATAAATGAGCGTAGTAAATGTACTCTCTCCCATTTTGCGGACAACACAAAACTAGATGGGAAGACCAGCAGTGAGATTGACATAAAGAGTCCCCAAAGGGATTTGGACAAATTAAATGAGTGGGCCAAAACTTGGCAAATGGGAGATCATGTGGGAAAATGTGAGATTGCATACTTTGACAGGAAGAATAAAAGAGATAAACATGATTTAAAAGAAGGAAGTCTGCAGAAAGTAGCTGCACAGAGAGATTTGGGAGTCGTCAGCATGAATCACAAAAATCATTCAAGTCCACTGGGTAATAGGGAAGACAAATTGACTATTGACCTTTATTTCAAAGGGCATGCTGCATAAAAATAGGAAGATCTTGCTAAAACAATACAAACCACTAGGGAGACCACAGCTAGCAGACTGTTTTGGTTCCCTTTTCTGAGGAACAAAACCTGGTATTGGAGGCATTCCAAATAAGGTTCAGTAGGTTGATTCTGTGTTTGATGGGATTTTCGTTCAAGGGGTGATTGAGTAGGTTGAGCTTATACTCATTGGAGTTTCGGAGAATGAATAGAGACCTTATTGAAACACAGAAGATGAAGAGGTAGATATGGAGACGTAGTTTCCCCTTACGGGAAAGTTTAGGACCAGAGAACATTATCTCAGAGTAAAGGACTTCTCATTTAAAAAAAGGAACAAGGAGGATTTTTTTTTTCTCTCAGAGCATAGTGAATCTGTGGATTTCTTTACCATACAGAGTTGTGGAGGATAGGTTGGTAAATACAATCAAGGCTGAGGCAGAAAGATTTTGAATCAATAAAGGAATCAAAGTTTATAGGGGATAAGCAGGAAAGTGGAGTTGGATTTTATCAAATCAACCATGATCTCATTGAATGGCTGGGCAGACTTGTTGGACTGAATGGCCTACTGCTCTCAGTCTTATGGTGTAAGGAGAACAATCCCAGTTTCTTCAGTCTCTGAACATTGCTCAAGTCCCTCATCCCTGACCCCATTCTGGTAAATCTCCTGTGTACCATCTCTTAGGCTTTAGCATCCCTCTTAAAGTGGAATGCACAGAACTGGACACAATATTCCAGTTGAGGCTTCTAACCAGTGATTTATAATGGTTTACCATAAAACTTATTTATGTTTGTACTTCATGTCTATTTAGAAAGTCAAGGATCTCTGTATGCCTTTTTACAACCATATTGATGAGTCCTGCCACCTTCAAAGATGAATTCCTAGGTCTCTCTGTTCTTGCGACCCATTTAAAATTGCACTTGTAGCATTCAGCTTGAGAAATTTATCATTTCTACCTTTGTGTCTCATTCCAAAATAAATGTATGATTGAAAATAATTAAATATTGTTGTCATTTTTAAATGTGCCCTACTTTTAACCCTTGGTAGTTTTGATCAGATTCCCTACAGTACAGAAACAGGTCCTTCAGTCCAACAAGTCCACACCAACCCTTTAAAGAGTAACCCACCCAGACCCCGTCCCTACATTTACCCCTGACTAAGCCACCTAACACCAAGGGCAATTTAGCATGGTCAATTCATCTGACCTGCACATCTTTGGATTGTGGGAGGAAACCGGAGCATCCAGAGGAAACCTACACAGACACGGGGAGAATGTGCAAACTCCACACAGACTGTTGCCCGAGGCAGGAATTGAACCCAGGTCTCTGGCACTATGAGGCAGCAGTGCTAACCACTGACCAACAATACCACCCCTTTTGGTAGGTGGACAGGAAACTAGAACTCTGTTCCAAAGGTGGGAGTGATGGAATGATTTGCTTTTACTCATGGTCGCTAAGTGACTGCATTGAGCTGGTGCCAATGTCTGAAAAATGGCCTTGTTTATGCCAGCCTCACACAGTTGTGAGTCCTACAGCAGCAGCTTGTAGCTATTTTATGACCAACTGGTTCAGTGACATTATTACACAACTGTGGAGAAGGTAGGACTTGAATCCGAGGCTCCTGGCTCAGAGGTAGGGACAAGACCCCTGACCACCAGTATGTGTGATTGTCACAGATAGATTGCAAATTAATTCTGATTCTCTATAAATTCAACAGAGGCTGGAGAAATCTGGCCTGTGGGTTCACCTATAGCCCAGTATAGATCATAAACCAACAAAACATATACCTTGAAAATCCAATTCAATTGCTGAGTTGCATTTCAGTGCTAAGGTTTCACGATAATGTGCAGAAAAGCTTTTAAGACAGCACAGATCCTAGCTTTAGGTGACTATGAGGCGGTAACATTTGAGAGGTAGAATTTGCACATAACATAACTTAAACACCACGACCATCCACTCAGGTACTGGTTGTGTTCGGAAACCTTTTTCACAGTCATGTTATTGCAATTACTGTTTGCGTGTGATCCGTATTCACATGCTGACATGTTTAAATGTGTTTTTTTGTCCTGTATTCTGACTACCATCTGGATTAAACAATTGACTCTGCTTCCCTAGAGTGACAGCTCTATTTTCCTGAAAGTGTCAGCCCCCCCACGGCCAGTTTAGAAGTGCTATCATCCATCTTGTTAATTCAGTTGTGGATCAATTTTAATAATACCCATTTCTTCCTTCTGCTTGAATGTTTAAATCACTATAGTCTGTGTCTTGACTGCAGGCTCTCCTGCCAGTGATAAGCATCTCCAAGTTATGTATTACGCTCAGAATGTTAACCTGATTTGGGGTCACATGGGACAGTCTCTGCTATTTTTAGATCAAACTTCGAAAGTTAATTCTATACTGGCAGCTTCTTAAAAATTTAATGTAACAGAATATCGCTAACCCTTTGCCACTTATACATCATTTGTTTACCATTAACCATTTGTTTACCCAAACACTGATACAAATCAAATGGTTGGGTTTTTATTTCTGCAGGTTGTGATCTCCATTCCAGTGACCACATTACACAAAGAAAAAAAAATCTCCAGCGAACAGCTTTGTTAGTAGAAATGTTGCTGGAATGTTTCATGAAGGTGTCTGGCTCTGAACTGGGTGATGGGAATGTAATGGAAACAGTCCAGGGAAATACACTCTGCAAAGGTTTGCCATAATGCTTCATTATGCCAACAGGCTAGCATTGCAGCAGCATCCATAAATGATCTGCCAGGGAATGGCACGACTTGTATTCAATCCTTTCCCAGGAATGCAGATGAGAATGGTATGCTCTGAGCTGCTCCAGAATGAGCAGTGGTATGGTCCTGCCCCTTCCATCACGTAGATTAAACTTTATGTATAAAAATAACACTCCTTGCAACAGGATACAATCATTAATGTTTCTGTACAATAAGCTCACTTCGAGTGACTATTTCAATGCCCTATTGACTGGCCTCCAATATTCCTACCTATGTGACTTGAGCTCATCCAATACATTGCAGTTCAGATATTAACTCACTCCATGTCACATTCACACATTACCCCTGTGCTTGTTGATTTTCATTGAGTCTTGGTTGAGCAGGGCTTCTATTTTAAGACTCCCATCCTTATTTTCCTTACGTCACCTCTGTAACCTCCATCAGTGTAGAAAATCTTGAAGATCTCTATACTCCTTCAATTCCACTATCATGTTCATCCTTATTTTAAGCATTTGAAAATCAGTGGCATTACTTTCTGCTGCCTATCATTTTCAAGGTATGGAATTCCCACTGAAATCTCTCCACCTTTTCCATGTCCTTTGAAAAACTCGAAATCATCCTCTTGGATCAAGTCTTTGATAATCTCTTCTGGTATCTCCTTCTATGACTCAGTGTCAAATGTTGTTTAATAACACTCCTGGTATATAATACTATGATACAACTTCAATACAAATGCAGGTTTTTGCTGTTGCTGTACTGGAAACCTAGGGTCCTCAGACCGAGCTCTTCAGAATCTGTTGCCATGTGAACACAAACATTACTCCATTGCACCATCCCTGTACAATTGCTGTTTGTTAAAATTTTGCCGACAGCATGTCCCACTTTTAACTGAGAAGTAAGCGCTGCTTCACTTCTCATTTGCACTTCAAAATCAATATGTGTAGTTGTGAGGGTGCAGTTGGACAGGGGTGTACTGTTAAATCAATAGGAGGTGGGATTGTGGGAAACTCTGCTGTTTCATTGTAATAGAACAGAAGAAGAACAAATGGAAGTTAGAACTGACTAAAGTTTTGTGTCACAATGGATGGTGTCCCTATCTCTGAGTAAAAAGCTCCAGGTTCAAGACCAGGACTTGATGGCTAAGGAAGGGTCTGTTCATAGCACAATCAAATAAGTTAAGTTTCAACTTGTAAATTCTTCCAACACAAGGCAGTACCAAGAGTAGGAAAGATTCCAGGGTCTTAAGATACTGAAGGGATGAGCATCCGAAATTTTTGCTGATTGAGGAGGGAGAAACTGTCTCCGTTTCTTTATTCAGCAAAACACTCCCCAACCTCTGTTGGTCACAACAAGATTAGCTTAAAATAAAGGTTCTCACGTGATACATTTCACAATTCCAATGTATTCATGTTATAAAATGAGACAATTTAAGCAGACTTCCTTGAGTTAACGAAAAAGTGAGTTTGTTAATTATAAAATTTAAGGTAAAATGAAAATGCATCAGAGTAGAAATCAGCAGCAAGTAGCAAGGTAACAGTTAAAAATGTTACATGGATCAGTGAACGAAAACGTAGAATCCTGGATGTTGGAGATCTGAAACAAAAACAGCATTTGTAAGAAGAAAGAGTAAATGTTTCAAGTCTGGTGACCCATCATCAGATCCATTCTGTTTTTAAGTTTGTCTGTACAGAATACATGGTGAAAGGTTACAGCCTGGGTGATTCTGGCAGTTGATCAGGTGTTTTGAGGAGTCCAGGGTTTGCTGATTAACTCAGAGGAGTTGTCTGATATCCGGTGTGACTATGGATTTTGACTGACTGGTTGCTTCCAGCAATCAGTGAGATGTTGCATTTGTTTCCTTCGTACCTTCAAGAGCAGGGTGTCTCGTAGATGTTCTCAGCTGTAACCTTCACAGCACTCTCTAGCCCAGTAGCTATGATTGTGTCATAGATCATGTTGGTGGGGACTTAAACCTCCAGGGTGTTATGCAAAGCTATAAATTAAGCTTCAGCTTTTACTGCCCATAACAGACATAACCTCCCACCCCAACAGACTGCAGTGATGCAAGTTGATAGCTCACCACTGCCTTCTCCAGGTCAGTTAAGGATGGACAACTAATTCTGGTCAAGCCAGTGATGCTCTCATCCTACGAACGAATAAAAGAAAAAGTCACTATTCTATTGCCATTGTTACCAAATAATACTTTGGGACAAGTTGGTCTATTACAAGGTTGCTTTTGAGGAGTGATACTGCATTTAGGGGACCAGTAATAGTTGAAAAAGATTAAGAGAATTTCAGAGTGTAAGGGCAGGACAAACAAGGACAGCAGCCCAAGCTCTGAAGGGAGTGTTGGGTGAACCAGCTCAAAGGGGCAGCTGGTCTTTACTGGCCCTATAATAATCACTGACTTCCCCCAACAGCAAATGTAAAATGCACTTTCTTGGAGGCAAAGGTTTGTTGATCAGTTGAACCAGACTATTGCTATCCTTGAAGTTTCCTAATAGCTGTCACATATTGAACCCCTTCCAAGCAGCAGTGAAAAATCCAAAACAAATGGAGATGAGTTAATTTAGGCATCTCCATATTGAGTGTGTTGAATAACACAGGGATCAAATCACTGAAGATGCAAAGCAAAGACTTGAATTGATTTGAACTGCATCTTTATACATAGCAGAGGCTCATCAACACAAAGCCACTGTGCAGGAAAACCAGGGAGAGAACATAATAACACACTGCACAGTCTGGTATGGTGCAAATGTCCAAGTGACCATACACTTGCCACAACAATACCTCTTTCACTTCCCTGAATGCAATGTATAATCACAACAAGCTAAACAGTCCAATCAAAAGTCAATATAATAATTAATTTGAATGGGTTCAAATTCCAAGACAGCTGATGGTGAAACTTGAAATCAATTAATTAATCTGGAATTAAAAACTAGTCTAATGGCCCCATGTAACTATTGCCATTAAAAACACATCTTGTCCACAAATGCGCTTTAGGGAAAAGAAATTCTGTCATCCTTCCAATGCTACAAGAGCAGGTCAGAGACTAGGAATTCTGTAACAATCAACTCACTTCCTGAATCTTCAAAATCTGTCCACCATCTACAAGACACAAGTCAGGAGTCTAATGGCCTACAATCCACTGCCCTGAATACATTTATGTTCGAGCAATACTCAAGAAGCCTGACTTCAGAACAAAGCAACCCACTTGATTGGCGCCCAATCTAACTCCTTCAACATTCACTTCCTGCACAGTGGCAGCTGTGTTTACTGTCTACAGGAAGCAATCTAATAACAAACTAAAGCACTGTAGACAGTAGCACAATAAAACAAAGAACTGCGAACGCCAGAGATTTGAAACAAAAACATAAATTGCTGATGAAACTCAGCAGGTCCGGCAGCATCCTAGGGTAGAAAGCAGAGTTAATATTTCAAGTCTGGCGACTCTTCATCAGAGTCAAGATTAGAGTGGTGCTGGAAAAGCTCAGGCAGCATCTGAGGAGCAGGAAACTCGATGTTTCGGGCAGGAGTCCTTCATTAGGATCAGAATTGAGAGCAGCTAGGAAAAAGTGGTATTAATGCTAAAGGTGAAGGTGGAGGAGGGGTGGAGAGGAAGGACAGAAGTATACGGGTAGGTGGAGATAGAGCCTAGAGACAGTAGGAGAGAGAGCAAAAGAGAGAGAGAGAGAGAGAAAGAAAGAGAAAGAAAGAGAGATATAAAAGAGGTAGGTAAACAAGGAGTTTATGGATAGTAGGCTAGGACAGAAGAAAAGTTGAAAAAGTGATAATAAGAGTTAAGATTGAGAGCTTTAATTACTTGAAGATAATATTGTTGGAACTTTACCATAAATGCATCTTAAACCACATTGAGAAGGTTCTACAGACTGTAACATTTTTGGTGAAGAGTTTGCACATTTGACTCAGTTTAGTTTTGCCCTGCCATTGGCTGGAAAGCAAGCTAAATTTGAGAAGAGGAGCTGGTTTTTAATGTGGAAGACAGAAGTTTGAAGAATTTTGTACCTGGGATTGATGACTGGATGATTATGCTGAAGGGGCTGTCAAACTAACTCAAAACCTTTGTCATTTATTGTATAATTTATTATTTACAGTTAGTTTCAGCTTAGTAATCAGCCTGTTAATCCATGCTTAACCTATCCTGGGGTTGAGAAAATGGGTGCTTCTCTAGTTTTTTAATATTTCCCTTGAAAACAGCAAATGCTGGAGATTATAGCAGGTCAGATAGCATCCATGGAAAGAGAGCAAGCTGATAGTTTGAGTCTTGCTGTCTCTTCATGGATGCTGTCTGACCCGCTGTGATCTTTAGCATTCGTTGCTTTCAGTACAGATTCCAGCATCTGCAGTAATTTGCTCCTACATCCTTTAGCATTTCCCATGTTTGATTCTTGCTTGGTAAAAATTATTTTGGTTTAAACTGGTGGAAGCATGTGATTTCATTCTTTCAGCACGGTATTTCAGATATCCCCTTTAAATAAAATCTTTACTCATCTCAACTGTGATTGTAACAGCTGTAGATGACTGGGACTGAGTTTACATATAGAGCTTGCTTTTTATCCTCCATGGATATGTGTTACCACTAAAATAATCCTGCCTTTGAAAAGAAGGTCTGTACTTTTGGTTATGAGTTCTATGTACTATAGTTCTTAGCTGTTCTGTTTGAATTCTGCTTGTGACTGCACAGAGTAAATCCAGACATTAGGGTCTGACTGGTTTCAGTATTCAATTTGAGTTTAGAATGGAGCCTAGTGTCACAGTGTAGGAAACTGCGAGATGGATAACGCTTTTTCTCCCCATTTTGAATATTGCACATTTTCAGCAACTCTGTGCTTCCCAGTGGAGGGGGATGATGAAGAAGGGAAGAAATAATTAGGGACTGGATAATTATCAAGCTGCCCTCAATTATCTCCTACTTGCTGTTCAGAAACAGCATTACGAGTATTATTGACCTAATAGCTCACAGTTGGGACGTGGCTCAGGATCAAAACAATTAAGGGACAACTATTAATTTTCTTTCCAAGGATTCTTGTGGTTGTATTCCTATCTCTGGATAGGAGACCCAGGTTCATGTGCCACCTGCTCCAGGGGTGTGTAATAACATCCCTGAAAAGGTTGAAGAAAAATACCTAACCTTCTTCCCAAAAGCATCACGGTGACACACAACCTGGGCTAGAATGGGTTTTGGAAAACAAAAGTGAAATAAAGGAGGTGAGACAAGCATTTATTAACTGGTCACACATGCACTAGCAGAGGAGACATTTGCTAACCCATTTGTCAAATGTCAAACGCTTAATGAAACATTCAAACAGTTCCCATAAACATAGCAATAAGTCACTGGCAACAGATGGCGGAAAACACAGTTCATAAAAACATCAAGGCTTTGTGTTCATCCTCTAAGCACTGTTAAAAAATAAATGAAAGGCCTAAAGCCTGTTTCTAATATATGGTGCTCTGACAGAGCATATCAGGTTATTTGTAACAGATTCTGAGGGATTTTGCAGCATTACTATTTGTGTACTTCTTTTGAAATGCCACGGGTTATGAATGCAGCTCTTTCCAGATAGGAAAGAAACAAGATCAATGCACAAAATTACTGAATTACACTGTCATAATGTCAAGCACATGATCCTTTTGCGTATTTTAACTATATGGTCAATTAAAATATATGGTGTAGGACGGTTTGCTCAGAGGTTTAGAGCGCAGTGCTAATAACGCTGAGGTCATGGGTTCAATCTGACACTGACCAGGTGCAGCATTGGGATTTGCAAGTGGCAGGTTCGCACTTGCAGGGTCTGTGTTTGGGGTGGCACGGTGGCTCAGTGGTTAGCACTGCTGCCTCACAGTGCCAGGGACCCAGGTTTGATTCCTGCCTTGGGCGACTGTCTGTGTGGAATTTGCATGTTCTCCCCGTGTCTGTGTGGGTTTCCTCAGGGTGCTCCGGTTTCCTCCCACAATCCAAAGATGTGCAGGTTAGGTGAATTGGCCATGCTAAATTGGCCATAGTGTTAGGTGCATTAGCCAGGTGTAAATATACAGTTGGGGAATGGGTCTGGGTGGGTTGCACTTTGGAGGGTCAGTGTGGACTTGTTGGGCTGAAAGGCCTGTTTCCATACTGTAGGTAACCTAAAAGGATCAAAGGCCCTTTTGGCAATGAAGAAAGCAATGTGAAAAATCTATTCATTCCAGTAACTTGCTGCTCTTAACATTAGTGTTCACACCCATGTTCACTTCTTCCTCATTATATGAGTTTTCTCAATCCTAGAAATACACAATGTCTGCAGTGAAATCGCAATACCTATATTGATTCAAAGATAAGTTCCAAAACTGCATTAACAAATCAGTTCTTAATGGTTTTAATTTTGAGATAATTAGGCATTCAAAGTTGAGATAATCCCTGGAGGCACAAGTTTACCATCTGATCACTTCACCGAGTGAAGGAGCAGCGCTTTGAAAGCTTGTGATTTCAAATAAACCTGTTGGTCTATAACCTGGCATCATGTGACTTCTGATTTTTTTCTACCCAACCCAACAATGGCACCTCCACATCATGATCAGAAACAGAAAAGCTTTCAGCTGACAGCATCAAAGTCAATCATTTACTGAAATAAAGCTTTTTAAATCTTCCAGTCTCTATGCAGGTTAAGGAAAAAGTATGAAGTTGGGTCTTTAAAAAAACGAAAATGGGAATGTACAAATGCTTGCAAATTTAACTGACTGAAAATCTATTCACTTTGTCAGTGCTGATATCAGGTCTCACCCCTCTTGAAGACACCAGTTCCTGTTGGCTTAATATTGAATGAGCTCCAGTAGTGTAATTGTTTATTGGTTCACAGTTGAACCTAACTGTGACATTTTGCGGGCTATTCAACTTCTGAGAGCATCACTCACTGACAGGTTTACCCCACATTCACATGCATGCACTTAACAGCCGGATGGGGCAGGGGAAGGGCAGTAGTTAGTGATAAGGATCAAGGGCCTTGGGTATTCTGTTGTCACTCTCTAATCAAGGAACAATGGCAACAATTTGCAAAATCGGTTAGCATGGTAGAAACAAAAACAGAAATTGTTGGAAAAGCTCAGCAAGTTTGGAGGTAGCTGTGGAGAGAAAACGGAGTTAACGTTTCGGGTGCAGATGCCCTTCCTCTGAGAGACTGAGGAAATGTTTACAAAATTATGAGGGACATGGATAGGATAAATAGGCAAAGTATTTTCCCTGGGGTCGGGGAGTCTAGAACTAGAGGGCATAGGTGAGAGGGGAAAAATTTAAAGAGATCTAAGGGGCAACTTTTTCATGCAGAGGGTGGTACGTGTATGGAATGAGCTGCCAGAGGAAGTGGTGGAGACTGGTACAGTTGCAACTTTTAAGAGGCATTTGGATGGGTATATGAATAGGAAGGGTTTGTGGGATATGGGCTGGGTGCTGGCAGGTGGGACTAGATTGGGTTGGGATATCTGGTCGGCATGGACAGGTTGGAATGAAGGGTCTGTTTCCATGCTGTACATAGACTCTATGACTCAAAACATTAGCTCTGACTTTGCTCCACAGACTTTGCCAGACCTGCTGATCTTTTCCAGCAATTTCTGTTTTTGTTTCTGATTTCCAGCATCCACAGTTGTTTTGGCTTTTAGTCAGTATAGTGGATATTGGCTACTGGAGCAGATAATGGCTACGGGGGGCTTTGGACCTTTTGCTCAGCTAACCCCTTTATAAATGGATGTAGTTCCCCATTAGCACCCATTTCCAATCTCGAGTTGTATGTTTGAGCAATTGTGAAGAAGCAAGAAGGTAAACACATATTAAACATTGATCTTGATTTGCAATATTATGTTATGAGCACAGAAGTACTTTGTATTATTAATATCTTTTCACAATAAATTATGGTGATGAAAAAACAATTGGTGCCAAGGATTCTTTGAATAAGGCGATGGATTGAATCTGCCTCACTGCGGTAGCAATTTTCATGCCAGTCAATGCCAGACTTAGCCAAACAATTTTGATGCACTGATTGAAATGTCCTTTCTGTTGGCTGTGCTGTGAAATTGAGAAATTCTACCCACACTTGCCAAAGTATTCAAAGATTTATTAATTTCTGGAATGCAACCATTGTACTATGTTATTAAAAGTCTCATTCATTCCTTCTAAATTATTTGCATCAATCCCAAAGTGCTTTGGAAAGGAAATAGCAATGATTCTTGGTTTATGTTGTGCATTAAAATACAAATATGCAATGGCAACATGCATGCTCTCCTATAATTATTGATTTCAAAGCAGACTTGAAAGACCTTTGGCTGGATATCAGGGATTTCTCACCCAGTGAAATTCAAAACAGACAGGCGAGGATATTGTTTAACACCTCATCCAACTCATCAGCATTCCCACAGCACGGTGCTATATGCTGAAAACAGGGTTTGAACTCATTGAGTTGGATGCAAGACAGTTATTACTGAACTGAGCCAACATACAGCAGACCTACTGGGATCAATCCTCTGAGCTAAGGAGTTTCTTCAATGAGCTGTGAGCATGAGGGATAAAAGCAAGACTATTAGCTGTGATCTGCTTTTATTGAAATGTCATCTGGTTGGTTTAATTAATAACTAGGAGCTTTTTTTTGGCAGGGGTTGCTAACAAAAGTTCTAGGATTGGAAATTACAATTTCTGGTAATGGAAGAACATTAGTTAACAAGCCCAAGAACCACCTCTCTTGTTATTTTTACAGACTCGGTGTTAAAATTATTGGCAGCAATTGTTTCTAACTAGGTTTGACCAGTGGGATGAATTAAGCAAATAATGTTCTATATGAAAGCAGTATTTTACACCTGATGCAAATGAAATTGGTGTGGAATGCTAAGAAGCTGACAATTCCCCTGATGTAGTACCATTTAAAGAAACAGAAATGCACTCACCTATGAGAATGTAGCGAAAGAACATGAAGCATGAAGAATAACCCATTAGACTTCCCGAGACTATACCTTCTGCTCTATTATGAGTTCCCCATTATCGTGACAGGGATTGCAACATTGAAGGTTCTAATACACTTGAAATTGCAATGAAAAGAGACCTAAGGGGTAACCTTTTCACGCAGATGGTGGTACGTGTATGGAATGAGCTGCCAGAGGATGTGATGGTAGCTGGTACAATTGCAACATTTGAAGGCATCTTTTAAATGGGTGTATGAATAGGAGGGGTTTGGAGGGATATGGGTCGGGTGCTGGTAAGTGGGACTACATTGGGTTGGGATGTCTGGTCCGTATGGACGAATTGGACTGAAAGGTCTGTTTCCATGCTGTACATCTCTATGACTATGTCTAACATCATGCTATGCAATTCTGGCTTTATCTGCAGCCCATAGCTGACAGTTCCGTTATCCAAGTATTTTACCTTATTTGTCTACACCAATTTTAATATTTCCAATTTTGCACTAATTTATAAAGCTATGCTTTCTTTGAAGAATTTAATTGACAATGGCTCCTGGCAGCAGCTAATGCTAATCCAAATCTCAATTGCCCTGAAGTAGGAGGAAAACCAAATGATATCTCGAGTCTCGCTGGTGGCTTGTTAATGTTGTACTCATGTCAAGGATAGACCACATCCAAAATTTGAAGTTCTAAATTGGAGAAAGGCTAATTTTGCTGGTATCATGCAAGAACTTTCAAAAGCTGATTGGGGGCAGATGTTCGGCTGGAAAATGGGAAGCCTTCAGGAATGAGATAACAAGAATCCAGAGAAAGTATATTCCTGTTAGTGCGAAAGGAAAGGTTGGTAGGTATAGGGAATGCTGGATGACTAAAGAAATTGAGGGTTTGGTTAAGAAAAAGAAGGAAGCATATGTCAGTTATAGACAAGATAGATCGAGTGAATCCTTATAAGTGTATAAAGGCAGTAGGAGTATACTTAAGAGGGAAATCAGGAGGGAGAAAAGGGGACATGAGATAGCTTTGGCAAATAGAATTAAGGAGAATCCAAAAGGTTTTTACAAATATATTAAGGACAAAAAGGTAATTAGGGAGAGAATAGGGCCCCTCAAAGATCAGCAAGGTGGCCTTTGTGTGGAGCCGCAGGAGATGGAGGAGATACTAAACGAGTATTTCACATCAGTATTTACTGTGGAAAAGGATGTGGAAGATATAGAATGTATGGAAATAGATGGTGACACCTTACAAAATGTCCATATTACAGAGAAGGAAGTGCTGGATGTCTTGAAACGCATAAAGATGAATAAATCCCCATGACCTGATCAGGTGTACCCTAAAACTCTGTGGGAAACTAGAAAAGTGATTGCTAGGCCTCTTGCTGAGATATTTTTACCATTGATAGTCACAGGTGAGGTGCCAGAAGACTGGAGGCTGGCTAACATGGTGCCACTATTTAGGAAGGGTGGTAAGGACAAGCCAGGAAACTATAGACCAGTGAGCCTGATGTCAGTGGTGGGCGAGTTATTGGAGGAAATCCTGAGGGGCAGGATGTACATGTATTTGGAAAGGCAAGGACTGATTAGGGATAGTCAACATGGCTTTGTGCATGGGAAATCATGTCTCACAAACTTGATTGAGTTTTTTGAAGAGGTAACAAAGAGGATTGTTGAGGGCAGAGTGGTAGATGAGATCTATATGGACTTCAGTAAGACATTTGACAAGGTTCACCATGGGAGACTGCTGAGCAAGGTTAGATCTCACGAAATGCAGGGAGAACTAGGCATTTGGATACAGAACTAGCTCAAAGGCTCAAAACAGAAGACAGAGGGTGGTGGAGGAGGGTTGTTTTTCAGACTGGAGGCCTGTGACCAGTGGAGTGCCACAAGGATCGGATCTGTGTCTACTACTTTTTGTCATTTACATAAATGATTTGGATGTGAGCATAACAGGTACAGTTAGTAAGTTTGCAAATGACACCAAAATTGGAGGTGTAGTGGACAGCGAAGAAGGTTACCTGAGATTACAACAGGACCTTGACCAGATAGGCCA